>NC_090653.1:27295186-27595186 GCF_040937935.1 Hyperolius riggenbachi | reverse complement strand
ACAGGAGTAGCTGGGCTAACTATACTAGCTATACAGGGGTAACTATACTAGCTATACAGGAGTAGCTATACTAACTATACTGGGCTAACTATACTAGCTATACAGGGGTAACTATACTAGCTATACAGGAGTAGCTATACTAACTATACTGGGCTAACTATACTAGCTATACAGGAGTAGCTATACTAACTATAATGGGCTAACTATACTAAATATACAGGGGTAACTATACTAGCTATACAGTAGTAGGTATACTAACTATACTGGGCTAACTATACTAGCTATACAGGGGTAACTATACTAGCAATACAGGAGTAGCTATACTAAATATACTGGGCTAACTATTGTCATGATCGCTGCTGCAGCAGGTACTGCTGGCAGTAGTAGTGCTGCAGCTCAGGCAGTTCTGATCTCTTTCCATGCAAGCTGCATAGCTTTGTCTGCCTTTCCCTGCTGTCAGCTTGTGACTGATTATCATTCACCTGTGTGGGAATCTGCATGTCTGCTCCCATTGGATGACCTCAGTATAAAGATCTGCTTCCTGCAGGACTCCTCGGGTTATCATAGCTTCAGTTTAAGCCTGACTTGCTGTTGCTTCAGCCCCAGACCGTGTTTCTTGTTCTAAAGATACTTTGCTGGTCTTGCATCATATATTGGTTCATTGCCAATATATATGCATACCAGCACGTTTGTTATTTTCCTTGTATTCGTGTTATGTTTATACATCAGTGTCGCTGATGTATACGTACACTAACTGTTTATATCCTGTGTTCAGTTAGTCAGCTTTCCAGCACCTTTTGGTAGTTTGCGCGTATCGTGATCACCCGTGCTGAGTTAGTTATCCTGCTCCTGGTTCTGTTTGTGGATTGCGTTCATCTCTGCGAAGAGATAGCGAATCCTTCTGAGTCCTGCTCCCTGTATTGCTCCAGTCCTAGTCAGTGTTTCTGCTTATGTCATATATCGGTTCATTGCCGATATATACATATGTTAGTCAGACGTTACAAATAGTTTCATTGATAGCTGTAATTGTAATACGCTAGGAGAACATACTTATTGTATATTTGTCTGTGTTACGTTCATCTATCTTGATCCTGCTATTTCCTGACTATCCTGTCCTGTCTTTGTGAGGCACGCCATCGCTGCAATGTATTGGCTGTCTTATTCCAGTCTGTCTTGTTGTGGACGCTTGCTGTCACTAAGTAGTGGCTAGCTAGCAAGCGTTCATTCTGTCTACCTATCCTGATTTCCTCAGTTCTGGTTTATGCGCTCAGCGCTACCTTGCGCTGAGACGTTATCGTGAAAGTGTCGTTTGTGGCTGTCGGATCTGCACCAGCTCTGTGCGCCACAATCTCCTATTGGAGTCAGTCCTCCCCTCCACTATACTAGGGATATCCTGTTTCCTTGTGCTAGTGTGTGTACCTCCTTCACGTCAGCTCATGCGTTGCATGCTGACTGAGGAGAATACACCACCAAGCCTAACTTTATAACCCCAAAACCAATCCCCATTGTGGGAGGGATTCCCAGAAAGTATGACACTGTTAATTATGGTTCCTGTTCCTTTAAGAAATTTGAAGAACTTAACTCTGAAACAGAAAATGAGTTTTTCTCTGAATGTGCCAGGTTCCTAGCCAATCCCGATCTCCAAGCGACTCCTGTTTCAACCTGGGCACTGCAGCTAGTTTACATCTTGTTTAAAGGGGAACTGTTTCAGTGGGCTTATGATGTCCTCGATCATACCAATTTGAAAGAGACCGCTGGAATTTCTAGCGTTTGTGATCCATAACTGGCTGCGCAAAACTAATTTGCCTTACCCTTTGAATGAGCTCCTGGCAGCTTGTCAATCAGCTGTTCCTTCAACTGCTTGTAAAAATAATCGGCAAGCAGAGAGTGTTACTGATCATTTTTCTGCAGCTTTGAATAAATCACCAAAGGCAGCAGGGTCTAAGGCAAAACGCAAACGTTATAAGAAACGTGTTCGATCTGCAGAGTCGTTATCTTTAGCGACTGCGCATCAGACCTGTAATGAGATTCTGCCATTAACGGATAATGAAATGCAATTGTCTTTCTGGGGAGTTAAATGGACTTATGAAACTACTAATGAATTTTCATCCCTGGCTAGGGAAAATAAAGATTTTTGTTTAAAAGAATTATCTGAGTATGATTATGAGGAGATATTACAGAGTATTGAACAAATCAACTTATTTGTGAACCAAGGGAAGTTTGCATACACTACAGTTCAACACTTGCTACAGGTATTGGAGATTCTTAAGAATAAGGAATCTGCCAATCACCTGCTAATTAACCCAATACATGTTCCTGCCACAATCATATCTGCAAACTGTGATCAGCCTGAATGTTCAGCTGTTAAGTATGCATGGGATCCTCCATTCGAGAAGGGAGAGATGGAAGCCCTGGTCTGTGAATGGAAGAATGATTCAAGTTCATTTTGTCAATTTTACAGTGCAAAAAGTGAATTAGTATTGAATGCATGCATTAAGTCGGCCTATAACCTAATAGAGATTGGTGTGTGTAGGTATGACTTTGTGGCTCCATTGATTGATGTGTGGGAACTGATTTTGGATGATTTTTATGTGACTCCGAATTCGCAAATTTGGCGTTCTGACCCGCCTGCTTCAGCACCTTTGGCTGATTCAGCAGGTGATTCGGAGTTCTTTTTGTGTGAAATTGAAGTTCCTGCAATTCCACCCTGTACAATGGATAACTCAGTGTTACTTCCCAGTAAGACAGAAGCTACTGATACTTTCTTAACCTTGCCCTGCACACATTTCTCAGCAGAGAATCCAGAGGTCCTGCTGACTTCTGAGTCCAGCCTAGCCAGTACTCATGAGTTTTTGTTCAGTGAAACAGACATCAGAAAAATCTTGCCTGCCTCTGCAAACACTTCTGCAGAAATTACCTGTGTTAATAAAGTTCAACTCCTGTCTGATCCAGCAGATGCCAATAGATGCATTACATTATCTTCTGAGTCCCAGCAATCCTGCCTAGAAACCTCAGAACCCCAGCATCTGAATTTCCCAATTTTACAAATGAATGGTGATTCAGATGCGCAAACATTGTGTCTTGATCTTCCTGTTTCTACACCTCGCTCTAGTATCGTGAATAGCTCAGAGCATCTGCTATGTGAACCTGAAATCGCAGAATTATTACCTTGTTCAGAAAATGTTCCAGTAAATTTGCCCTGTACCGTGAATTGTGCAGTAGGTCTCTCCTATGAAGCTCAGGTCACAGAATCCTTATGCTGTCCAGCAGGTGCTTCCATGGTTTTGCCCTGCAATATGGACTGTTCAGTGATCCTGTCCAGTGAAGCTGGGGTCGCAGAGTCCTATGCTTTACCCAGTACTTTGGATACTTAAAACCCTCTAGCAGAAGACTCTGAGGCACTGCTTACCTCAGTGGGTGTTGCAGCAATATTCACTTGTTTAGCAGCTGTCTTAGAATTAAAGTCCACTCTAAATAAACTTGATGAATCTTTGTCTAATGAAGCAGAAGTCATTGAAATATTGTCCTCGTCAGCAAGTGTCTTAGATACCTTGCCCTGTACACAGTTTGATTTAACCGATGTTGTTGAGTCCCTCTCCAGTGTTGTAACAGCCGAGGAACTCCAGCCCTGTCCTCTGAATGTTTCAGAAGTCTTGCCCTGTAACATGGATAATTCTGATTCTCTGGTCAAAATAACAGAAGTCTCGGAATTTCAGTCTGATTTAGTAAGTGTTCCTGAAAACCTGCCTGGTATCTTGGAAAATTCTGATTCTCTGGCCGGTGTGGCAGAGATTCCGGAGTTCCCTTCCTGTCCAGGGAATTCCTCAGATTTGCCCAGTTCAGTGGGGGATGCTGTAATATTGACTTGTTTTGCAGCTACTTTGGAGCCCCAATCCCAGGTACTAGATGAGTCTCTGTCCAGTCCAGAGGAAGTTGTGGAATCCCTATCTAGCTCAGTTCATACATCAGAAGACTTGTCCTGTCTTGTTTATGCCCCTGAACCTGATTTGTTAATAACCTTGCTAGAATCAGCGACATCCAAGTCTGTTCCTGCATTCTTTAGTGAGAGTCCAGTGCTTGTGAAGTCTAGTCATGATGAATTTTTGTCCAGTCCTGGTTTCGGTCCTATCTTGGCTGACCCTGAGGTTCACAGTTCCTTGACATGCCCAGAGGTTTCTCTTGTGCCAGTCTGCCCAGATGTGCTTTGTGTGCCAGAATGCCCAAGTGTGTCTAAGGTGTTAGCGTACTCAGATGCTTCCTTAGTGGAGACATGTTCTGATGTTGCCAGTCTGCCTGCATGCCCAGAGATGGTTCTGGTCCCTGAAAGCCCTGATGTTGATATTTGTCCTTGTAACCCTGACTCGGGAATTGCCATAGGTTCCATGGGGGTTCTTAATAGTTCTCCATGTGAGCCTAAAGGGCGTTCTGACCTTTTGGGATCTCTTTGGAGCTTCAAAGTGTTCTGGGAGATCTCTGAGGAAGCTTGTCCTGGTACCTTGGACCAGTGGTGCTCAGCAGAGCTCGAATATTCGAGTAGCTCGAATATTCGAGCTCTTTTCCAGCTATTCGAGCTCGGTATTCGAGCTCCGAATAGCTGTAGCTATTCGAATGGGGTATTCGAGTACACTCGAATAGCCCATTCACTATTCGAGCTATTCGAGCAAACGGCGCTATTCGAGCTCGGTACCGAGCTCGAATAGCGTCATAGCCCAGATTGATGTCCTTAGAGCCAATCAGAGGGCTCCCAGGCCCTCTGACGGCAGCCAATCACAGAGGGGGACCCTGGCCAGCCCCTACCCTATAAATAGCGGCCGCCATGTTAGGTTTCTCCGTGCTTGCCTGAGACTTGTACAGAGAGAGAGTTGCTCCTTTGTGCTTTGGCTTAGCAAGAGCTCTATTGTGTTCATTTACCTAGCGTTTTTGCTCACATACACCTCCTATATACACCTATATTGTTGTTAGTTAGATAGACATTGTATTTTAGTTAGTAGCTTTTGTGTTACATAGACAGAGACACAGCTGCTGCAGGCTTACACAGCTTTAGGCCTCAGGGCCTGCCTGTGTGGGCAGCTGTTCTCTCCTGTCCTCTGTTAGTATATTTCTCTCATCTATACCAGTATTTCTGCTGCTGTCCTTTACCTTTACTACTGATTGATTCTGTATTTAGTATTGTAGTTAGGCTAGGACACTCACTGTCACTGTTCATAGGCTAAGGCTAAGGCTACTAGCTCCTGCGTGTGTGCACTCACAGTCTTGTACACACACACTCTATTTCCTTCTGATTAGTGATTGATTATTGTAATTAGTTAGTTACTTACTGTTACTACTTGTTACTCTTACTGTACTAGGAGTCTAGGACACTCAGTCACTGTTCATAGGCTACTAGCTCCTGCGTGTGTGCACTCACTGTCTGTGTACACACTACACACACTCTATTTCCTTCTGATTAGTGATTGATTATTGTAATTAGTTAGTTACTTACTGTTACTACTTGTTACTCTTACTGTACTAGGAGTCTAGGACACTCAGTCACTGTTCATAGGCTATTAGCTCCTGCGTGTGTGCACTCACTGTCTGTGTACACACTACACACACTCTATTTCCTTCTGATTACTGATTGATTATTGTAATTAGTTAGTTGTACTTACTGTTACTACTTGTTACTCTTACTGTACTAGGAGTCTAGGACACTCAGTCACTGTTCATAGGCTACTAGCTCCTGCGTGTGTGCACTCACTGTCTGTGTACACACTACACACACTCTATTTCCTTCTGATTAGTGATTGATTATTGTAATTAGTTAGTTACTTACTGTTACTACTTGTTACTCTTACTGTACTAGGAGTCTAGGACACTCAGTCACTGTTCATAGGCTACTAGCTCCTGCGTGTGTGCACTCACTGTCTGTGTACACACTACACACACTCTATTTCCTTCTGATTACTGATTGATTATTGTAATTAGTTAGTTACTTACTGTTACTACTTGTTACTCTTACTGTACTAGGAGTCTAGGACACTCAGTCACTGTTCATCGGCTACTAGCTCCTGCGTGTGTGCACTCACTGTCTGAGTACACACTACACACACTCTATTTCCTTCTGATTACTGATTGATTATTGTAATTAGTTAGTTACTTACTGTTACTACTTGTTACTCTTACTGTACTAGGAGTCTAGGACACTCAGTCACTGTTCATAGGCTACTAGCTCCTGCGTGTGTGCACTCACTGTCTGAGTACACACTACACACACTCTATTTCCTTCTGATTACTGATTGATTATTGTAATTAGTTAGTTGTACTTACTGTTACTACTTGTTACTCTTACTGTACTAGGAGTCTAGGACACTCAGTCACTGTTCATAGGCTACTAGCTCCTGCGTGTGTGCACTCACTGTCTGAGTACACACTACACACACTCTATTTCCTTCTGATTACTGATTGATTATTGTAATTAGTTAGTTGTACTTACTGTTACTACTTGTTACTCTTACTGTACTAGGAGTCTAGGACACTCAGTCACTGTTCATAGGCTACTAGCTCCTGCGTGTGTGCACTCACTGTCTGTGTACACACTACACACACTCTATTTCCTTCTGATTAGTGATTGATTATTGTAATTAGTTAGTTACTTACTGTTACTACTTGTTACTCTTACTGTACTAGTAGTCTAGGACACTCAGTCACTGTTCATAGGCTACTAGCTCCTGCGTGTGTGCACTCACTGTCTGTGTACACACTACACACACTCTATTTCCTTCTGATTACTGATTGATTATTGTAATTTGTTAGTTACTTACTGTTACTACTTGTTACTCTTACTGTACTAGGAGTCTAGGACACTCAGTCACTGTTCATCGGCTACTAGCTCCTGCGTGTGTGCACTCACTGTCTGAGTACACACTACACACACTCTATTTCCTTCTGATTACTGATTGATTATTGTAATTAGTTAGTTACTTACTGTTACTACTTGTTACTCTTACTGTACTAGGAGTCTAGGACACTCAGTCACTGTTCATCGGCTACTAGCTCCTGCGTGTGTGCACTCACTGTCAGAGTACACACTACACACACTCTATTTCCTTCTGATTACTGATTGGTTATTGTAATTAGTTAGTTGTACTTACTGTTACTACTTGTTACTCTTACTGTACTAGGAGTCTAGGACACTCAGTCACTGTTCATAGGCTACTAGCTCCTACGTGTGTGCACTCACTGTCTGTGTACACACAACACACACTCTATTTCCTTCTGATTACTGATTGATTATTGTAACTGCTAGTTGTACTTCCTGACTGTTACTACTTACTTACTGTACTAGGGACACTCACTCAGTCACCTCACCCACCAACCCACTCCATTAAAGTACCCCACTTTTCACCCGCCCTTTTAAAAAACTTTTGTCTATACGCCCAAAACATCGAAGATGTCTGGAAGTGGCAGCCAGCGCGGTTTGGGCAAGGGGAAGGGCAGCAAGGGAATCAGGAGGAGAGGGAGCAGCATTGTGGCAGGCCGCGGCCGCGCCACCATGCACAGTTCCGCAGCAGCAGCAGCAGCGTCAGTGGCTAACATTCCTCCCATAGCCACTGGCCGTGGACGCCTTGGGCGCCGCCCAGCAGGAGCATCTGCAACTCACGCTGCAGAGACACAGCAGCAGCAGCGTGTAGCACCTGCTCCGATTTTCCTCCAGCCGGGTCGGAAACGTCCCATTGAGGAAAAGGATGCAGACACTGTGGTGCAACTCATGACGGAGGATGAGCAGCCCGCCATCAGCTCTGCATCCGAGGCCTCCACCCTCACCACCACCACCACCACCACCACCACCACCCCTGTTCGCAGCAGCCGCCCAGCAGGGTCTGGGGAGGAGGCCAGTTCACCGTCAGTCGCCGACCTGTCATTCAGCACTCTTTTGACCCCAGGCATGATGAGTCAATTGTCTGCTGTTGTTGGCGATTTGGAGGAGGAGATGCTGATGGGCACTTTGGGGGATGAGGGATTGGACAGCAAGACTGTGGCGACAGTCAAGCAGCCCATCCATGCATCAGGAGAGGAGTTTGGGGGGTCATCATCCCAGCAGGACATGTTTCAGGAGGGGGAGGATGATGGTGATGACCCGGTGACAGACAGAGACTGGGTGCCACCACCTCCAGGGGATGTCGTCCTCAGCAGCTCGGAGGAGGAGGAGGATGCGCTTGTGGGCCTTGCAAGGAGGCGCATCATTGCAAGCATTGGCAGCAGTAGGCACCCAAGCCCCCCCCCCAACCACCACAGGGAGACAGGCAGCAGCGCTTCCATGCCGTAGGGGGATGTTTTTGTCACCAATCTGGCGATTTTTCACGATGCCCACTGTGTACAGCAAGTACGCCACTTGCAACCACTGTCAGCGGAAGTTGAGCAGAGGTGCAGACCCCTTAAAGTTCAGCACCAGCTCGCTCATCAACCACCTTTCTGCGAAACATTTCCACCAGCATGAGGAGTTCCAGAGGCTGAAGGCATCTGGTGCTGGCAGTGGCACCACACCCATCACTGCACAGCCTTCAGCAGCAGCAGCAACAGCAGCCACCCGCCCTCCTGCTCCTCCAGCAGCACCAGCAGGAGTGCGGAAACGCACTGCTCCTCCCCCCTCTGCAACTCCTGCCGCCGACACTGAGGCCTGTTCTGGCAGCCAGTCCTCAGTGGCCTCCTCCGCTGTGTCTGCTGATTCCCGTGCCAGCAAAAGGCCACGCCAGAGCCTTTTGAGCGAGTCCTTCCAGGGGGTGGTTAGGGCTCTGCCTCCCAGCAGCCGTCGCGTGCAGCAGCTGAACGGCTTGCTGGCACGGGCCATGTGCTCCCAACTCCTGCCGTACACGCTCGTGCAGGAGGGGAGCGACATTCGTGCGCTGCTTGCTTGCGCAGCCCCAGACTGGCAGCTCCCCAGCAGACACTTCTTTGCCCGCAAGGCCATTCCTGCACTGCACCGCTTTGTGATGGCCAATGTGGAGCGAGGGCTGGAGCACGCGGTTGGTGAAAGGGTCCACGTCACCATGGACTCCTGGAGCAGCCGCTTCGGGACAGGCCGCTACCTGTCCTTCACTGTCCACTGGGTCAGCTTGGTGGAAGGGGGTGAGGATGGGAGAGCAGCAGCGGGCACAGCAGCAGCAGCAACACAGTGGGTGGTGCCACCCCGCAGGGTCAGGGGAACTGCAGCAGGTTCCTCCGATCCTCTGCCATCCTCCGGCACACCTGGCCAAACCCCCCGCCTCAGCAGCAGCGTGAAGGCCCGCCACTGCCAAGCGCTGCTGCACTTGGTCAGCCTTGGGAAGACCAAGCTGACGGCAACCCATGTGTTGGCCAAACTCCAGGAGCAGGAGAGGATTTGGCTGACCCCCAGAGGCCTCAGAGTCGGAGAGGTGGTGGCCGACAATGGGGCCAATCTGGTTGCCGCAATAGACAGGGGAAACCTGACCCACATCCCCTGTCTTGCCCACGTGCTGAACCTGGTGGTGCAGAAGTTCTTGCGCACCTACCAGGGGATGGGCGAACTGCTGGAAACGGCAAGGAACGTTGTGCGTCACTTCTGGCGCTCGGCTGCAGCCTGTGCGATCCTGGAAGACGTGCAAAAGGAGCTGGATCTGCCACGCCATCGGCTGATCCTTGACGTTCCGACTCGCTGGAACTCCACCCTGGCGATGTTGGAGCGTCTGGTTGAACAGAAGCACGCTGTCAACCAGTACCTTGCCCTGGCCACTGTTTCCGCCGCTCGGAGAAGGGACAAGACCAGCAACATCCCGTCCATCGTCCCCGATGATGACTGGAGGCACATGCAGCAGGTGTGCTTAGTGCTGGCTCCCTTTCTGCAGGCCACTAACATGGTGAGCAGGGACCATGCTATGGTCTGCGAGTGGGTGCCCCTGGTTTGTCTGCTGAACAGGGCCCTCGATGCTTTGGTGGAACAGGGAGCGGCAGCCTTGGACCAGCAGGAGCGGCAAGCAGCTGCACAGTCCACCTCTGAGGGGGAGGAGGAGGAGGACTTGGTGGAGGTCCCTGACCTTGCTGCTGATGAGGGGGAGCAGCACAGTGCAGCTGAGTTGGTGCGGGGGTGGAGAGAGGATGAGGCTGACGAGGCAGAGGAGGAGGATGAGGACAGCAGCACTGCCGTCGATGTGCCAGCAGACGTGGCCCGCCTCTTCCCAATGGCAGCGCACATGCTGACGTGCCTGCGCAGGGACCCCAGGGTGATCCAGATGAAGCAGAGGGAGGACATCTGGATCAGCATGATGTTGGACCCACGCCTCAAGGGGAAGTTGAGCCAGTTCCTGCCGCCTGCAGGAGGAGACCCAGCGCAACAAATAAGGAGCTTGCAGCAGGCCCTTGTTGAGCGCTTGGAGGAAGCCTTCCCCCAGCCTTCCACCCCCACTGTCCAGCAGCCAGCACAGAGGCAGCAGCAGGTGCCTGCATCCAGCAGCAGCAAGCGCCCCACAGACCTGCTGTCTCTCAGCCACGAGCTCTACAGGACTGTAGAGGCTCCGGCAGCAGTGACTAGAGAGGAGGTGCATGATGCAGCAGCATCCTCCTCCGGTCACAGCCAGCGCCTGACCCGCATGGTGGCTGACTACATGGGGTCCTACAGCGGGCTTGACAGCGATGCCCCTGTTGATTCCATGGAGTATTGGGTCAAGCGCCTGGAGATCTGGAGCGAGCTGGCGCAGTACGCCCTGGAAGTGCTGTCCTGCCCCCCTTCCAGCGTGCTGTCCGAGCGCTGCTTCAGTGCAGCTGGTGGCGTGGTCACCGAGAAACGCTCACGTCTGTCTCACAAGTCTGTGGACAGACTGACGTTTCTCAAGATGAACCAGGCGTGGGTGGAAGGCGAGTTCCTGGCCCCTGTTGTCGGCGAGAGGGGGACATGAACTGGCTAAGAACCATCGTTAATGTGCCTTACCACCCTTTACCACCTCCTGGCTCCTGCTCACTAAGCCAGCCTGGTTCACTTTGACTATTACGTCGCCTGCAGCCACACATTTTACACCTACAGTGGGCTGCTGTGTGCTGCTGCTGCTGTCTGTCTGTGTTTCCCACCGCCAGGGTACACAGATTTACCTTCTGCTGCCACTCTGCCACCAGCTATTACGTCAAACAATAGCTATATATCTGTGTAATTTCTTTTACAAACAAAACCAAAAAACCATTAAAAAAAAAAAGGTTTAATTTTTCTGAGGTGCCCGGGTTGAAAACTGTGTTGTCCCAGTTGTGTATTGGACACAATGTGGGCTGCACGACCGCTGTCTGGGACCTCCTGTTGTGTTTATTTACGGCCTGGTATCACCGCTAGGTACCAGGGCTATTATGTCACGCTGCCTACCTACTGCCACACTCACACTACTCCTCCATTCCTCCTGCTGCTGCTGTCTGTCTGTGTTTCCCACTGCCAGGGTACACAGAATTACCTTCTGCTGCCACACTGCCACCAGCTATTACGTCAAACAATAGCTGCTCACAATACTCCTCCATTCCTCCTGCTGCTGCTGCTGTCTGTCTGTTTTTCCCACCGCCAGGGTACACAGATTTACCTTCTGCTGCCACACTGCCACCAGCTATTACGTCAAACAATAGCTGCTCACAATACTCCTCCATTCCTCCTGCTGCTGCTGCTGTCTGTCTGTGTTTCCCACCGCCAGGGTACACAGATTTACCTTCTGCTGCCACTCTGCCACCAGCTATTACGTCAAACAATAGCTATATATCTGTGTAATTTCTTTTACAAACAAAACCAAAAAACCATTAAAAAAAAAAAGGTTTAATTTTTCTGAGGTGCCCGGGTTGAAAACTGTGTTGGCCCAGTTGTGTATTGGACACAATGTGGGCTGCACGACCGCTGTCTGGGACCTCCTGTTGTGTTTATTTACGGCCTGGTATCACCGCTAGGTACCAGGGCTATTATGTCACGCTGCCTACCTGCTGCCACACTCACACTACTCCTCCATTCCTCCTGCTGCTGCTGTCTGTCTGTGTTTCCCACTGCCAGGGTACACAGAATTACCTTCTGCTGCCACACTGCCACCAGCTATTACGTCAAACAATAGCTGCTCACAATACTCCTCCATTCCTCCTGCTGCTGCTGCTGTCTGTCTGTGTTTCCCACCGCCAGGGTACACAGATTTACCTTCTGCTGCCACTCTGCCACCAGCTATTACGTCAAACAATAGCTATATATCTGTGTAATTTCTTTTACAAACAAAACCAAAAAACCATTAAAAAAAAAGGTTTAATTTTTCTGAGGTGCCCGGGTTGAAAACTGTGTTGTCCCAGTTGTGTATTGGACACAATGTGGGCTGCACGACCGCTGTCTGGGACCTCCTGTTGTGTTTATTTACGGCCTGGTATCACCGCTAGGTACCAGGGCTATTATGTCACGCTGCCTACCTGCTGCCACACTCACACTACTCCTCCATTCCTCCTGCTGCTGCTGTCTGTCTGTGTTTCCCACTGCCAGGGTACACAGAATTACCTTCTGCTGCCACACTGCCACCAGCTATTACGTCAAACAATAGCTGCTCACAATACTCCTCCATTCCTCCTGCTGCTGCTGCTGTCTGTCTGTGTTTCCCACCGCCAGGGTACACAGATTTACCTTCTGCTGCCACTCTGCCACCAGCTATTACGTCAAACAATAGCTATATATCTGTGTAATTTCTTTTACAAACAAAACCAAAAAACCATTAAAAAAAAAAAGGTTTAATTTTTCTGAGGTGCCCGGGTTGAAAACTGTGTTGTCCCAGTTGTGTATTGGACACAATGTGGGCTGCACGACCGCTGTCTGGGACCTCCTGTTGTGTTTATTTACGGCCTGGTATCACCGCTAGGTACCAGGGCTAATATGTCACGCTGCCTACCTGCTGCCACACTCACACTACTCCTCCATTCCTCCTGCTGCTGCTGTCTGTCTGTGTTTCCCACTGCCAGGGCACACAGAATTACCTTCTGCTGCCACACTGCCACCAGCTATTACGTCAAACAATAGCTGCTCACATAATTACTCCTCCATTCCTCCTCCTGCTGCTGCTGCTGTCTGTCTGTGTTTCCCACCGCCAGGGTACACAGATTTACCTTCTGCTGCCACTCTGCCACCAGCTATTACGTCAAGAAATAGCTATATATCTGTGTAATTGGTTGTAAAACCAAAACTACAAAACCATTACAAAAAAAGGTTTAATTTTTCTGAGGTGCCCGGGTTGAAAACTGTGTTGTCCCAGTTGTGTAATGGACACAATGTGGGCTGCACGACTGCTGTCTGGGACCTCCTGTTGTGTTTATTTACAGCCCTGGTATCACCGCTAGGTACCAGGGCTATTATGTCACGCTGCCTGCCTCATTGACTGCATGCTGCCACACACTCATCCTCCTCCTCCTGCTGCTGAATTTACCTCCTGCTGTCTGTGTGTTTCCACTGCCAGGGAGCACATACAATGGCGCTTCCAACATGCGTGCGCCACCAGCTATTTGTTGTTACGCTCAAAAATAGCTGCATTTCTTTTAAAAAAAAAAAATTAAAAGAGAAATAAGTGAAGAAGAAGACGATATAGAAGAAGATGAAGAAGAAGAAGATGAAGAAGAAGAAGATGAAGAAGAAGAAGAAGATGAAGAAGAAGAAGAAGAAGAAGAAGAAGATGAAGAAGAAGAAGATGAAGAAGAAGATGAAGAAGAAGAAGAAGAAGAAGAAGAAGAAGAAGAAGAAGAAGAAGAAGAAGAAGAAGAAGAAGAAGAAGAAGAAGAAGAAGAAGAAGAAGAAGAAGAAGAAGATGAAGAAGATGAAGATGAAGAAGATGAAGAAGATGAAGAAGAAGAAGATGAAGAAGATGAAGAAGATGAAGAAGAAGATGAAGAAGAAGAAGATGAAGAAGAAGATGAAGAAGATGAAGATGAAGAAGATGAAGATGAAGAAGATGAAGAAGAAGAAGAAGAAGAAGAAGAAGAAGAAGAAGAAGAAGAAGAAGAAGAAGAAGAAGAAGAAGAAGATGATGAAGAAGATGAAGAAGATGAAGATGAAGAAGATGAAGAAGAAGATGAAGAAGATGAAGAAGATGAAGAAGAAGAAGATGAAGAAGATGAAGAAGATGAAGAAGAAGATGAAGAAGATGAAGATGAAGAAGATGAAGAAGAAGAAGATGAAGAAGAAGAAGAAGAAGAAGAAGAAGACAATATAGAAGAAGAAGAAGAAGATATAGAAGAAGAAGAAGAAGAAGATATAGAAGATAAAGAAGAAGAAGAAGAAGAAGTATATACAGTACTGAACAAAATTCTGGACACAACTTCTCTTTTCACCTTTTTTTTTTAAAGGAACATCCCCACATAATCACTTGCTGTTGTTACTTGGAAAAAAATATGTTTCTTGCATCATTCACCCTCAAAACAAGTGTTGGGAAGCTATTTAAGGCCAATTCGAATAGTCAGCTCGAATAATGAGCTCGAATACCGACTCGAATAGTGAGCTCGAAGTGCGAGGTCGAATCGAATAGTAAAATTTATTCGACTCGAATATTCGACTGACCTCGAATAATTTACTATTCGAATTCGACCAAACTCGAATTTTAAAAAGGGGTATTTGAGCACCACTGCCTTGGACTGGTTCAACAGTGGGTTTTGTGTTGGTAAAGACAGTTCCGGTGGGCATTGCAAAGGCTTTGGCACTTTTGGACGGTCCCTGGAAGGCAGTGGGTATCGCTCAGAGCTTCGGGGGGCTTTCTTCTGGAAATCGTGGTTCTGATGGGTGTCACACTGAGACTTGTAGTACTGATGGGCATATTTCTGTAGGTTCTGGTTCTGATGGGTCCAGTCTTGTGATGACTGATTCTGGAATTTGGTCTTGCCGGGCTGTCCCGGTCATCATGAACTATCAGTTAGGTTGTCTCTCCTTGGGAATGTCAGTTTTGAGAGGCGTCTGGTATCCGCCTTTAAGGGGGGGGGGAGGTACTGTCATGATCGCTGCTGCAGCAGGTACTGCTGGCAGTAGTAGTGCTGCAGCTCAGGCAGTTCTGATCTCTTTCCATGCAAGCTGCATAGCTTTTGTCTGCCTTTCCCTGCTGTCAGCTTGTCAGGGGCGTATCTGGATAATATGGAGCCTATGGCAAACACTGAACTTGCGCCCCCCTCCCCTGGTCTGAGCCCCTTCCCCTGTAAAACATCATCCTTTCTTGTGTGCATGTATTATGGCTGCCTGTGTACTTTGGTTTGGGATATTGCTAAATTACTTTTTTGGAAATGTCTCTTATTTCCTTTCTATCCTCTTCTAACACTAAGCCAAGTGGGCCCCTTTATACATAAATTAAGTAGCCATGTTTCCCAGATTTAATCTAATCCTAGGTCTGAATGATGGGAAGGCATGGGGCGCAGCACAGGGGCAGGCATGGTGGCACACTACAGGAGCAGGCATATGGCGCCCATGGTGCTGTGGCGCCCATGGCAAGAGCCATGCCTGCACCCCTCTAGATACGCCTCTGCAGCTTGTGACTGATTATCATTCACCTGTGTGGGAATCTGCATGTCTGCTCCCATTGGATGACCTCAGTATAAAGATCTCCTTCCTGCAGGACTCCTCGGGTTATCATAGCTTCAGTTTAAGCCTGCCTTGCTGTTGCTTCAGCCCCAGACCGTGTTTCTTGTTCTAAAGATACTTTGCTGGTCTTGCATCATATATTGGTTCATTGCCAATATATATGCATACCAGCACGTTTGTTATATTCCTTGTATTCGTGTTACGTTGATACATCAGTGTCGCTGATGTATACGTACACGAACTGTTTATATCCTGTGTTCAGTTAGTCAGCTTTTCAGCACGTTTTGGTAGTTTGCGCGTATCGTGATCACCCGTGCTGAGTTAGTTATCCTGCTCCTGGTTCTGTTTGTGGATTGCGTTCATCTCTGCGAAGAGATAACGAATCCTTCTGAATCCTGTCCTGTTATCGGTTGTGGATTGCGTTCATCTCTGCGAAGAGATAGCGAATCCTTCTGAGTCCTGTTCCCTGTATTGCTCCAGTCCTAGTCAGTGTTCCTGCTTATGTCATATATAGGTTCATTGCCGATATATACATATTAGTCAGACGTTACAAATAGTTTCATTGATAGCTGTAATTGTAATACGCTAGGAGAACATACTTATTGTATATTTGTCTGTGTTACGTTCATCTATCTTGATCCTGCTATTTCCTGACTATCCTGTCCTGTCTTTGTGAGGCACGCCATCGCTGCAATGTATTGGCTGTCTCATTCCAGTCTGTCTTGTTGTGGACGCTTGCTGTCACTAAGTAGTGGCTAGCTAGCAAGCGTTCATTCTGTCTACCTATCCTGATATCCTCAGTTCTGGTTTATGTGCTTAGCGCTACCTTGCGCTGAGACGTTATCGTGAAAGTGTCGTTTGTGGCTGTCGGATCTGCACCGGCTCTGTGCGTCACAATCTCCTATTGGAGTCAGTCCTCCCCTCCACTATACTAGGGATATCCTGTTCCCTTGTGCTAGTGTGTGTACCTCCTTCCAGTGGTGCTCAGCAGAGCTCGAATATTCGAGTAGCTCGAATATTCGAGCTCTTTTTCAGCTATTCGAGCTCGGTATTCGAGCTCCGAATAGCTGGAGCTATTCGAATGGGCTATTCGAGTGAACTCGAATAGCCCATTCACTATTCGCGCTATTCGAGCTAACAGCGCTATTCGAGCTCGAATACCGAGCTCGAATAGCGTCATAGCCCAGATTGATGTCCTTAGAGCCAATCAGAGGGCTCCCAGGCCCTCTGACGGCAGCCAATCACAGAGGGGGACCCTGGCCAGCCCCTACCCTATAAATAGCGGCCGCCATGTTCCGTTTCTCCGTCCTTGCCTGACTTTGCACAGAGAGAGATCTGCTCCTTTGTGCGTTGGCTTAGCAAGAGCTTTATTGTGGTCAATCACCTAGCGTTTTTGCTCACATACACCTCCTATATACACCTATATTGTTGTTAGTTAGATAGACATTTTATTTTAGTTAGTAGCTTTTGTGTTACATAGAGAGAGACAGCTGCTGCAGGCTTACAGCTTTAGGCCTCAGGGCCTGCCTCTGTGGGCAGCTGTTCTCTCCTGTCCTCTGTTTATTTCTCATCTATACCAGTATTTCTGCTGTCCTTTACTACTGATTGATTGTATTTTGTATTGTAGTTATATACTGTAACTGTACTAGGACACTCACTGTCACTGTTCATAGGCTAGCTCCTGCGTGTGCGTGCACTCACTGTCTGTGTACTGTACACACACTCTATTTCCTTCTGATTACTGATTGATTATTGTAATTTCTAGTTGTACTTACTGTTACTACCTACTGTACTAGTAGGGACACTCAGTCACTGTTCATAGGCTAGCTCCTGCGTGTGCGTGCACTCACTCACTGTCTGTGTACACACACTCTATTTCCTTGTGATTTTTACTACTGATTATTGTAACTTCTAGTTGTACTTCCTGACTGTTACTACTTACTTACTGTACTAGACACTCACTCAGTCACTGTTCATAGGCTAGCTCCTGCGCGTGTTTGCGCGTGCGTGCACTCACTGTCTGTAGTGTACACACACTCTATTTCCTTATGATTACTACTGATTATTGTAACTGCTAGTTGTACTTCCTGACTGTTACTACTTACTTACTGTACTAGACACTCACTCAGTCACTGTTCATAGGCTAGCTCCTGCGCGTGATTGCGCGTGCGTGCACTCACTGTCTGTAGTGTACACACACTCTATTTCCTTGTGATTATTACTACTGATTATTGTAACTTCTAGTTGTACTTCCTGACTGTTACTACTTACTTACTGTACTAGGGACACTCACTCAGTCACTGTTCATAGTCTAGCTCCTGCGCGTGTTTGCGCGTGCGTGCACTCACTGTCTGTAGTGTACACACACTCTATTTCCTTGTCATTACTACTGATTATTGTAACTGCTAGTTGTACTTCCTGACTGTTACTACTTACTTACTGTACTAGACACTCACTCAGTCACCTCACCCACCAACCCACTCCATTAAAGTACCCCACTTTTCACCCGCCCTTTTAAAAAACTTTTGTGTTTACGCCCAAAACATCGAAGATGTCTGGAAGTGGCAGCCAGCGCGGTTTGGCCAAGGGGAAGGGCAGCAAGGGAATCAGGAGGAGAGGGAGCAGCATTGTGGCAAGCCGCGGGTGCGGCCGCGCCACCATGCACAGTTCCGCAGCAGCAGCGTCAGTGGCTAACATTCCTCCTATAGCCACTGGCCGTGGACGCCTTGGGCGCCGCCCAGCAGGAGCATCTGCAACTCACGCTGCAGAGACACAGCAGCAGCAGCGTGTAGCACCTGCTCCGATTTTCCTCCAGCCGGGTCGGAAACGTCCCATTGAGGAAACGGATGCAGACACTGTGGTGCAACTGATGACGGAGGATGAGCAGCCCGCCATCAGCTCTGCATCCGAGGCCTCCACCCTCACCACCACCACCACCACCCCTGTTCGCAGCAGCCGCCCAGCAGGGCCTGGGGAGGAGGCCAGTTCACTGTCACAAGTTGGCGACCTGTCATTCAGCAGTATTTTTACCCCAGGCACCATCAGGGTATTGTCTGCTGTTGTTGGCGATTTGGAGGAGGAGATGCTGATGAGCACTTTGGGGGATGAGGGATTGGACAGCAAGACTGTGGCGACAGTCAAGCAGCCCATCCATGCATCAGGAGAGGAGTTTGGGGGGTCATCATCATCCCAGCAGGACATGTTTCAGGAGGGGGAGGATGATGATGACACGGTGACAGACAGAGACTGGGTGCCACCAGCTCCAGGGGATGTCGTCATCAGCAGCTCTGAGGAGGAGGAGGAGGATGCGCTTGTGGGCCTTGCAAGGAGGCGCATCATTGCAAGCATTGGCAGCAGTAGGCAGGTCCCACAGCCTGCTGGTGTCTCAGGCTCAGCAGCAGCAGCAGCATCTGCCAGTACCACCACCAGCCGCACCCAAGCCCCCCCCCCCAACCACCACAGGGAGACAGGCAGCAGCGGTTCCATGCCGTAGGGGGTTGTATTTGTCACCAATCTGGCGCTTTTTCACCATGCCCACTGTGGACAGCAAGTACGCCACTTGCAACCACTGTCAGCGGAAGTTGAGCAGAGGTGCAGACCCCTTAAAGTTCAGCACCAGCTCGCTCATCAACCACCTTGCTGCGAAACATTTCCACCAGCATGAGGAGTTCCAGAGGCTGAAGGCATCTGGTGCTGGCAGTGGCACCACACCCATCACTGCACAGCCTTCAGCAGCAGCAGCAGCAGCAACAGCAGCCACCCGCCCTCCTGCTCCTCCAGCAGCACCAGCAGGAGTGCGGAAACGCACTGCTCCTCCCCCCTCTGCAACTCCTGCCGCCGACACTGAGGCCTGTTCTGGCAGCCAGTCCTCAGTGGCCTCCTCTGCTGTGTCTGCTGATTCCCGTGCCAGCAAAAGGCCACGCCAGAGCCTTTTGAGCGAGTCCTTCCAGGGGGTGGTTAGGGCTCTGCCTCCCAGCAGCCGTCGCGTGCGGCAGCTGAACGGCTTGCTGGCACGGGCCATGTGCTCCCAACTCCTGCCGTACACACTCGTGCAGGAGGGGAGCGACATGCGTGCGCTGCTTGCTTGTGCAGCCCCAGACTGGCAGCTCCCCAGCAGACACTTCTTCGCCCGCAAGGCCATTCCTGCACTGCACCGCTTTGTGATGGCCAATGTGGAGCGAGGGCTGGAGCACGCGGTTGGTGAAAGGGTCCACGTCACCATGGACTCCTGGAGCATCCGCTTCGGGACAGGCCGCTACCTGTCCTTCACTGTCCACTGGGTCAGCTTGGTGGAAGGGGGTGAGGATGGGAGAGCAGCAGCGGGCACAGCAGCAGCAGCAACACAGTGGGTGGTGCCACCCCGCAGGGTCGGGGGAACTGCAGCAGGTTCCTCCGATCCTCTGCCATCCTCCGGCACACCTGGCCAAACCCCCCGCCTCAGCAGCAGCGTGAAGGCCCGCCACTGCCAAGCGCTGCTGCAGTTGGTCAGCCTTGGGAAGACCAAGCTGACGGCAACCCATGTGTTGGCCAAACTCCAGGAGCAGGAGAGGATTTGGCTGACCCCCAGAGGCCTCAGAGTCGGAGAGGTGGTGGCCGACAATGGGGCCAATCTGGTTGCCGCAATAGACAGGGGAAACCTGACCCACATCCCCTGTCTTGCCCACGTGCTGAACCTGGTGGTGCAGAAGTTCTTGCGCACCTACCAGGGAATGTGCCAACTGCTGGAAACGGCAAGGAACGTTGTGCGTCACTTCCGGCGCTCGGCTGCAGCCTGTGCGAGCCTGGAAGACGTGCAAAAAGAGCTGGAGCTGCTACGCCATCGGCTGATCCTTGACGTTCCGACTCGCTGGAACTCCACCCTGGCGATGTTGGAGCGTCTGGTTGAACAGAAGCACGCTGTCAACCAGTACCTTGCCCTGGCCACTGTTTCCGCCGCTCAGAGAAGGGACAAGACCAGCAACATCCCGTCCATCGTCCCCGATGATGACTGGAGGCACATGCAGCAGGTGTGCTTAGTGCTGGCTCCCTTTCTGCAGGCCACTAACATGGTGAGCAGGGACCATGCTATGGTCTGCGAGTGGGTGCCCCTGGTTTGTCTGCTGAACAGGGCCCTCGATGCTTTGCTGGAACAGGGAGCGGCAGCCTTGGACCAGCAGGAGCGGCAAGCAGCTGCACAGTCCACCTCTGAGGGGGAGGAGGAGGAGGACTTGGTGGAGGTCCCTGATCTTGCTGCTGATGAGGGGGATCAGCACAGCGCAGCTGAGTTGGTGCGGGGGTGGAGAGAGGATGAGGCGGCAGAGGAGGAGGATGAGGACAGCACTGCCGCCGATGTGCCAGCACACGTGGCCCGCCTCTTCCCAATGGCAGCGCACATGCTGACATGCCTGCGCAGGGACCCCAGGGTGATCCAGATGAAGCAGAGGGAGGACATCTGGATCAGCATGATGTTGGACCCGCACCTCAAGGGGAAGTTGAGCCAGTTCCTGCCGCCTGCAGGAGGAGACCCAGCGCAACAAATAAGGAGCTTGCAGCAGGCCCTTGTTGAGCGCTTGGAGGAAGCCTTCCCCCAGCCTTCCACCCCCACTGTCCAGCCAGCACAGAGGCAGCAGCAGGTGCCTGCATCCAGCAGCAAGCGCCCCACAGACCTGCTGTCTCTCAGCCACGAGCTCTACAGGACTGTAGAGGCTCCGGCAGCAGTGACTAGAGAGGAGGTGCATGCAGCAGCATCCTCCTCCGGTCACAGCCAGCGCCTGACCCGCATGGTGGCTGACTACATGGGGTCCTACAGCGGGCTTGACAGCGATGCCCCTGTTGATCCCATGGAGTATTGGGTCAAGCGCCTGGAGATCTGGAGTGAGCTGGCACAGTACGCCCTGGAAGTGCTGTCCTGCCCCCCTTCCAGCGTGCTGTCCGAGCGCTGATTCAGTGCAGCTGGTGGCGTGGTCACCGAGAAACGCTCACGTCTGTCTCACAAGTCTGTGGACAGACTGACGTTTCTCAAGATGAACCAGGCGTGGGTGGAAGGCGAGTTCCTGGCCCCTGTTGTCGGCGAGAGGGGGACATGAACTGGCTGCCGGAACTTAGAACCATCGTTAATGTGCCTTACCACCCTTTACCACCTCCTGGCTCCTGCTCACTAAGCCAGCCTGGTTCACTTTGACTATTACGTCGCCTGCAGCCACACATTTTACAACTACAGTGGGCTGCTGTGTACTGCCCTTCTGCTGTCTGTCTGTGTTTCCCACTGTCAGGGTACACAGATTTACCTTCTGCTGCCACTCTGCCACCAGCTATTACGTCAAAAAATAGCTATATCTGTGTAATTGGTTGTAAAACCAAAACTACAAAACCATTAAAAAAAAAAAAGGTTTAATTTTTCTGAGGTGCCCGGGTTGAAAACTGTGTTGTCCCAGTTGTGTATTGGACACAATGTGGGCTGCACGACCGCTGTCTGGGACCTCCTGTTGTGTTTATTTACACCCTGGTATCACCGCTAGGTACCAGGGCTATTATGTCACGCTGCCTGCCTGCTGCCACACTCACACTACTCCTCCATTCTTCCTGCTGCTGCTGCTGTCTGTCTGTGTTTCCCACTGCCAGGGTACACAGAATTACCTTCTGCTGCCACTCTGCCACCAGCTATTACGTCAAACAATAGCTGCTCACATAATTACTCCTCCATTCCTCCTGCTGCTGCTGCTGTCTGTCTGTGTTTCCCAACGCCAGGGTACACAGATTTACCTTCTGCTGCCACTCTGCCACCAGCTATTACGTCAAACAATAGCTATATATCTGTGTAATTTGTTTTACAAACAAAACCAAAAAACCATAAAAAAAAAGGTTTAATTTTTCTGAGGTGCCCGGGTTGAAAACTGTGTTGTCCCAGTTGTGTATTGGACACGATGTGGGCTGCACGACCGCTGTCTGGGACCTCCTGTTGTGTTTATTTACAGCCCTGGTATCACCCGCTAGGTACCAGGGCTATTATGTCACGCTGCCTGCCTGCTGCCACACTCACACTACTCCTCCATTCCTCCTGCTGCTGCTGTCTGTCTGTGTTTCCCACTGCCAGGGTACACAGAATTACATTCTGCTGCCACTCTGCCACCAGCTATTACGTCAAACAATAGCTGCTCACATTACTCCTCCATTCCTCCTGCTGCTGCTGCTGTCGGTCTGTGTTTCCCACTGCCAGGGTACACAGAATTACATTCTGCTGCCACTCTGCCACCAGCGATTACGTCAAAAAATAGCTATATCTGTGTAATTGGTTGTAAAACCAAAACTACAAAACCATTAAAAAAAAAAAGGTTTAATTTTTCTGAGGTGCCCGGGTTGAAAACTGTGTTGTCCCAGTTGTGTATTGGACACGATGTGGGCTGCACGACCGCTGTCTGGGACCTCCTGTTGTGTTTATTTACAGCCCTGGTATCACCCGCTAGGTACCAGGGCTATTATGTCACGCTGCCTGCCTGCTGCCACACTCACACTACTCCTCCATTCCTCCTGCTGCTGCTGTCTGTCTGTGTTTCCCACTGCCAGGGTACACAGAATTACATTCTGCTGCCACTCTGCCACCAGCTATTACGTCAAACAATAGCTGCTCACATTACTCCTCCATTCCTCCTGCTGCTGCTGCTGTCGGTCTGTGTTTCCCACTGCCAGGGTACACAGAATTACATTCTGCTGCCACTCTGCCACCAGCTATTACGTCAAAAAATAGCTATATCTGTGTAATTGGTTGTAAAACCAAAACTACAAAACCATTAAAAAAAAAAAGGTTTAATTTTTCTGAGGTGCCCGGGTTGAAAACTGTGTTGTCCCAGTTGTGTATTGGACACGATGTGGGCTGCACGACCGCTGTCTGGGACCTCCTGTTGTGTTTATTTACAGCCCTGGTATCACCGCTAGGTACCAGGGCTATTATGTCACGCTGCCTGCCTGCTGCCACACTCACACTACTCCTCCATTCCTCCTGCTGCTGCTGCTGTCTGTCTGTGTTTCCCACTGCCAGGGTACACAGAATTACCTTCTGCTGCCACTCTGCCACCAGCTATTACGTCAAACAATAGCTGCTCACATAATTACTCCTCCATTCCTCCTGCTGCTGCTGCTGTCTGTCTGTGTTTCCCACTGTCAGGGTACACAGATTTACCTTCTGCTGCCACTCTGCCACCAGCTATTACGTCAAAAAATAGCTATATCTGTGTAATTAGTTGTAAAACCAAAACTACAAAACCATTAAAAAAAAAAAGGTTTAATTTTTCTGAGGTGCCCGGGTTGAAAACTGTGTTGTCCCAGTTGTGTATTGGACACGATGTGGGCTGCACGACCGCTGTCTGGGACCTCCTGTTGTGTTTATTTACAGCCCTGGTATCACCTGCTAGGTACCAGGGCTATTATGTCACGCTGCCTGCCTGCTGCCACACTCACACTACTCCTCCATTCCTCCTGCTGCTGCTGTCTGTCTGTGTTTCCCACTGCCAGGGTACACAGAATTACATTCTGCTGCCACTCTGCCACCAGCTATTACGTCAAACAATAGCTGCTCACATTACTCCTCCATTCCTCCTGCTGCTGCTGCTGTCGGTCTGTGTTTCCCACTGCTAGGGTACACAGAATTACATTCTGCTGCCACTCTGCCACCAGCTATTACGTCAAAAAATAGCTATATCTGTGTAATTGGTTGTAAAACCAAAACTACAAAACCATTAAAAAAAAAAAGGTTTAATTTTTCTGAGGTGCCCGGGTTGAAAACTGTGTTGTCCCAGTTGTGTATTGGACACGATGTGGGCTGCACGACCGCTGTCTGGGACCTCCTGTTGTGTTTATTTACAGCCCTGGTATCACCCGCTAGGTACCAGGGCTATTATGTCACGCTGCCTGCCTGCTGCCACACTCACACTACTCCTCCATTCCTCCTGCTGCTGCTGTCTGTCTGTGTTTCCCACTGCCAGGGTACACAGAATTACATTCTGCTGCCACTCTGCCACCAGCTATTACGTCAAACAATAGCTGCTCACATTACTCCTCCATTCCTCCTGCTGCTGCTGCTGTCGGTCTGTGTTTCCCACTGCCAGGGTACACAGAATTACATTCTGCTGCCACTCTGCCACCAGCTATTACGTCAAACAATAGCTATATATCTGTGTAATTTGTGTTACAAACAAAACCAAAAAACCATTAAAAAAAAGGTTTAATTTTTCAGAGGTGCCCGGGTTGAAAACTGTGTTGTCCCAGTTGTGTATTGGACACGATGTGGGCTGCACGACCGCTGTCTGGGACCTCCTGTTGTGTTTATTTACAGCCCTGGTATCACCCGCTAAGTACCAGGGCTATTATGTCACGCTGCCTGCCTGCTGCCACACTCACACTACTCCTCCATTCCTCCTGCTGCTGCTGTCTGTCTGTGTTTCCCACTGCCAGGGTACACAGAATTACATTCTGCTGCCACTCTGCCACCAGCTATTACGTCAAACAATAGCTGCTCACATTACTCCTCCATTCCTCCTGCTGCTGCTGCTGTCGGTCTGTGTTTCCCACTGCCAGGGTACACAGAATTACATTCTGCTGCCACTCTGCCACCAGCTATTACGTCAAAAAATAGCTATATCTGTGTAATTGGTTGTAAAACCAAAACTACAAAACCATTAAAAAAAAAAAGGTTTAATTTTTCTGAGGTGCCCGGGTTGAAAACTGTGTTGTCCCAGTTGTGTATTGGACACGATGTGGGCTGCACGACCGCTGTCTGGGACCTCCTGTTGTGTTTATTTACGCCCTGGTATCACCGCTAGGTACCAGGGCTATTATGTCACGCTGCCTGCCTGCTGCCACACTCACACTACTCCTCCATTCCTCCTGCTGCTGCTGCTGTCTGTCTGTGTTTCCCACTGTCAGGGTACACAGATTTACCTTCTGCTGCCACTCTGCCACCAGCTATTACGTCAAAAAATAGCTATATCTGTGTAATTGGTTGTAAAACCAAAACTACAAAACCATTAAAAAAAAAAAGGTTTAATTTTTCTGAGGTGCCCGGGTTGAAAACTGTGTTGTCCCAGTTGTGTATTGGACACGATGTGGGCTGCACGACCGCTGTCTGGGACCTCCTGTTGTGTTTATTTACAGCCCTGGTATCACCTGCTAGGTACCAGGTCTATTATGTCACGCTGCCTGCCTGCTGCCACACTCACACTACTCCTCCATTCCTCCTGCTGCTGCTGTCTGTCTGTGTTTCCCACTGCCAGGGTACACAGAATTACATTCTGCTGCCACTCTGCCACCAGCTATTACGTCAAACAATAGCTGCTCACATTACTCCTCCATTCCTCCTGCTGCTGCTGCTGTCGGTCTGTGTTTCCCACTGCCAGGGTACACAGAATTACATTCTGCTGCCACTCTGCCACCAGCTATTACGTCAAAAAATAGCTATATCTGTGTAATTGGTTGTAAAACCAAAACTACAAAACCATTAAAAAAAAAAAGGTTTAATTTTTCTGAGGTGCCCAGGTTGAAAACTGTGTTGTCCCAGTTGTGTATTGGACACGATGTGGGCTGCACGACCGCTGTCTGGGACCTCCTGTTGTGTTTATTTACAGCCCTGGTATCACCCGCTAAGTACCAGGGCTATTATGTCACGCTGCCTGCCTGCTGCCACACTCACACTACTCCTCCATTCCTCCTGCTGCTGCTGTCTGTCTGTGTTTCCCACTGCCAGGGTACACAGAATTACATTCTGCTGCCACTCTGCCACCAGCTATTACGTCAAACAATAGCTGCTCACATTACTCCTCCATTCCTCCTGCTGCTGCTGCTGTCGGTCTGTGTTTCCCACTGCCAGGGTACACAGAATTACATTCTGCTGCCACTCTGCCACCAGCGATTACGTCAAAAAATAGCTATATCTGTGTAATTGGTTGTAAAACCAAAACTACAAAACCATTAAAAAAAAAAAGGTTTAATTTTTCTGAGGTGCCCGGGTTGAAAACTGTGTTGTCCCAGTTGTGTATTGGACACGATGTGGGCTGCACGACCGCTGTCTGGGACCTCCTGTTGTGTTTATTTACAGCCCTGGTATCACCCGCTAGGTACCAGGGCTATTATGTCACGCTGCCTGCCTGCTGCCACACTCACACTACTCCTCCATTCCTCCTGCTGCTGCTGTCTGTCTGTGTTTCCCACTGCCAGGGTACACAGAATTACATTCTGCTGCCACTCTGCCACCAGCTATTACGTCAAACAATAGCTGCTCACATTACTCCTCCATTCCTCCTGCTGCTGCTGCTGTCGGTCTGTGTTTCCCACTGCCAGGGTACACAGAATTACATTCTGCTGCCACTCTGCCACCAGCTATTACGTCAAAAAATAGCTATATCTGTGTAATTGGTTGTAAAACCAAAACTACAAAACCATTAAAAAAAAAAAGGTTTAATTTTTCTGAGGTGCCCGGGTTGAAAACTGTGTTGTCCCAGTTGTGTATTGGACACGATGTGGGCTGCACGACCGCTGTCTGGGACCTCCTGTTGTGTTTATTTACAGCCCTGGTATCACCGCTAGGTACCAGGGCTATTATGTCACGCTGCCTGCCTGCTGCCACACTCACACTACTCCTCCATTCCTCCTGCTGCTGCTGCTGTCTGTCTGTGTTTCCCACTGCCAGGGTACACAGAATTACCTTCTGCTGCCACTCTGCCACCAGCTATTACGTCAAACAATAGCTGCTCACATAATTACTCCTCCATTCCTCCTGCTGCTGCTGCTGTCTGTCTGTGTTTCCCACTGTCAGGGTACACAGATTTACCTTCTGCTGCCACTCTGCCACCAGCTATTACGTCAAAAAATAGCTATATCTGTGTAATTAGTTGTAAAACCAAAACTACAAAACCATTAAAAAAAAAAAGGTTTAATTTTTCTGAGGTGCCCGGGTTGAAAACTGTGTTGTCCCAGTTGTGTATTGGACACGATGTGGGCTGCACGACCGCTGTCTGGGACCTCCTGTTGTGTTTATTTACAGCCCTGGTATCACCTGCTAGGTACCAGGGCTATTATGTCACGCTGCCTGCCTGCTGCCACACTCACACTACTCCTCCATTCCTCCTGCTGCTGCTGTCTGTCTGTGTTTCCCACTGCCAGGGTACACAGAATTACATTCTGCTGCCACTCTGCCACCAGCTATTACGTCAAACAATAGCTGCTCACATTACTCCTCCATTCCTCCTGCTGCTGCTGCTGTCGGTCTGTGTTTCCCACTGCTAGGGTACACAGAATTACATTCTGCTGCCACTCTGCCACCAGCTATTACGTCAAAAAATAGCTATATCTGTGTAATTGGTTGTAAAACCAAAACTACAAAACCATTAAAAAAAAAAAGGTTTAATTTTTCTGAGGTGCCCGGGTTGAAAACTGTGTTGTCCCAGTTGTGTATTGGACACGATGTGGGCTGCACGACCGCTGTCTGGGACCTCCTGTTGTGTTTATTTACAGCCCTGGTATCACCCGCTAGGTACCAGGGCTATTATGTCACGCTGCCTGCCTGCTGCCACACTCACACTACTCCTCCATTCCTCCTGCTGCTGCTGTCTGTCTGTGTTTCCCACTGCCAGGGTACACAGAATTACATTCTGCTGCCACTCTGCCACCAGCTATTACGTCAAACAATAGCTGCTCACATTACTCCTCCATTCCTCCTGCTGCTGCTGCTGTCGGTCTGTGTTTCCCACTGCCAGGGTACACAGAATTACATTCTGCTGCCACTCTGCCACCAGCTATTACGTCAAACAATAGCTATATATCTGTGTAATTTGTGTTACAAACAAAACCAAAAAACCATTAAAAAAAAGGTTTAATTTTTCAGAGGTGCCCGGGTTGAAAACTGTGTTGTCCCAGTTGTGTATTGGACACGATGTGGGCTGCACGACCGCTGTCTGGGACCTCCTGTTGTGTTTATTTACAGCCCTGGTATCACCCGCTAAGTACCAGGGCTATTATGTCACGCTGCCTGCCTGCTGCCACACTCACACTACTCCTCCATTCCTCCTGCTGCTGCTGTCTGTCTGTGTTTCCCACTGCCAGGGTACACAGAATTACATTCTGCTGCCACTCTGCCACCAGCTATTACGTCAAACAATAGCTGCTCACATTACTCCTCCATTCCTCCTGCTGCTGCTGCTGTCGGTCTGTGTTTCCCACTGCCAGGGTACACAGAATTACATTCTGCTGCCACTCTGCCACCAGCTATTACGTCAAAAAATAGCTATATCTGTGTAATTGGTTGTAAAACCAAAACTACAAAACCATTAAAAAAAAAAAGGTTTAATTTTTCTGAGGTGCCCGGGTTGAAAACTGTGTTGTCCCAGTTGTGTATTGGACACGATGTGGGCTGCACGACCGCTGTCTGGGACCTCCTGTTGTGTTTATTTACGCCCTGGTATCACCGCTAGGTACCAGGGCTATTATGTCACGCTGCCTGCCTGCTGCCACACTCACACTACTCCTCCATTCCTCCTGCTGCTGCTGCTGTCTGTCTGTGTTTCCCACTGTCAGGGTACACAGATTTACCTTCTGCTGCCACTCTGCCACCAGCTATTACGTCAAAAAATAGCTATATCTGTGTAATTGGTTGTAAAACCAAAACTACAAAACCATTAAAAAAAAAAAGGTTTAATTTTTCTGAGGTGCCCGGGTTGAAAACTGTGTTGTCCCAGTTGTGTATTGGACACGATGTGGGCTGCACGACCGCTGTCTGGGACCTCCTGTTGTGTTTATTTACAGCCCTGGTATCACCTGCTAGGTACCAGGTCTATTATGTCACGCTGCCTGCCTGCTGCCACACTCACACTACTCCTCCATTCCTCCTGCTGCTGCTGTCTGTCTGTGTTTCCCACTGCCAGGGTACACAGAATTACATTCTGCTGCCACTCTGCCACCAGCTATTACGTCAAACAATAGCTGCTCACATTACTCCTCCATTCCTCCTGCTGCTGCTGCTGTCGGTCTGTGTTTCCCACTGCCAGGGTACACAGAATTACATTCTGCTGCCACTCTGCCACCAGCTATTACGTCAAAAAATAGCTATATCTGTGTAATTGGTTGTAAAACCAAAACTACAAAACCATTAAAAAAAAAAAGGTTTAATTTTTCTGAGGTGCCCAGGTTGAAAACTGTGTTGTCCCAGTTGTGTATTGGACACGATGTGGGCTGCACGACCGCTGTCTGGGACCTCCTGTTGTGTTTATTTACAGCCCTGGTATCACCCGCTAAGTACCAGGGCTATTATGTCACGCTGCCTGCCTGCTGCCACACTCACACTACTCCTCCATTCCTCCTGCTGCTGCTGTCTGTCTGTGTTTCCCACTGCCAGGGTACACAGAATTACATTCTGCTGCCACTCTGCCACCAGCTATTACGTCAAACAATAGCTGCTCACATTACTCCTCCATTCCTCCTGCTGCTGCTGCTGTCGGTCTGTGTTTCCCACTGCCAGGGTACACAGAATTACATTCTGCTGCCACTCTGCCACCAGCTATTACGTCAAACAATAGCTATATATCTGTGTAATTTGTTTTACAAACAAAACCAAAAAAACATAAAAAAAAAGGTTTAATTTTTCAGAGGTGCCCGGGTTGAAAACTGTGTTGTCCCAGTTGTGTATTGGACTGTGGGCTGCACGACCGCTGTCTGGGACCTCCTGCCTGCTGTGTTTATTTACAGCCCTGGTATCACCGCTAGGTACCAGGGCTATTATGTCACGCTGCCTGCCTCATTGACTGCCTGCTGCCACACACTCATCCTCCTCCTCCTGCTGCTGAATTTACCTCCTGCTGTCTGTGTGTTTCCACTGCCAGGGAGCACATACAATGGCGCTTCCAACATGCGTGCGCCACCAGCTATTTGTTACGCTCAAAAATAGCTGCATTTCTTTAAAAAAAAATTGAAAAGAGAAATAAGTGAAGAAGAAGACGATATAGAAAAAGAAGGAGAAGAAGAATAAGGAGAAGAAATAGAAGAAAGAGAAGAAGATGAAGAAGAAGGAGAAGAAGAAGAAGATGAAGAAGAAGAAGAAGATGAAGAAGAAGAAGAAGAAGAAGAAGAAGAAGAAGAAGATGAAGAAGATGAAGAAGAAGAAGATGAAGAAGATGAAGAAGAAGAAGATGAAGAAGATGAAGAAGAAGAAGATGAAGAAGATGAAGAAGAAGAAGAAGAAGAAGATGAAGAAGAAGAAGATGATGAAGAAGATGAAGAAGATGAAGAAGAAGAAGATGAAGAAGAAGAAGATGATGAAGAAGAAGAAGAAGATGATGATGAAGAAGATGAAGAAGATGAAGAAGATGAAGAAGAAGAAGAAGAAGAAGAAGAAGAAGACAATATAGAAGAAGAAGAAGAAGATATAGAAGAAGATATAGAAGAAGAAGATATAGAAGAAGATATAGAAGAAGAAGAAGAAGATATAGAAGATAAAGAAGAAGAAGAAGAAGAAGAAGTATATACAGTACTGAACAAAATTCTGGACACAACTTCTCTTTCCACCTTTTTTTTTTTAAAGGAACATCCCCACATAATCACTTGCTGTTGTTACTTGGAAAAAAAGATGTTTCTTGCATCATTCACCCTCAAAACAAGTGTTGGAAGCTATTTAAGGCCAATTCGAATAGTCAGCTCGAATAATGAGCTCGAATACCGACTCGAATAGTGAGCTCGAAGTCCGAGGTCGAATCGAATAGTAAAAATTATTCGACTCGAATATTCGACTGACCTCGAATAATTTACTATTCGAATTCGACCAAACTCGAATTTTAAAAAGGGGTATTTGAGCACCACTGCCTCCTTCACGTCAGCTCATGCGTTGCATGCTGACTGTGGAGAATACACCACCAAGCCTTACAACTATACTAAATATACAGGGGTAACTATACTAGCTATACAGGAGTAGCTATACTAACTATACTGGGCTAGCTATACTAGCTATACTGGGCTAGCTATACTAGCTATACAGGAGTAGCTATACTAACTATACTGGGCTAACTAGCCTCTCGCCCCCCCTCCCTCCGCGGCCGCCGCTCCTGTTACCTTATGAGCTGGTGGCCGCTTGCTCTTTTATAATCCGTAGTGGTCCCTCTCCTCCACACTCTATCGTCTATTACAGCAGCACGACCCGTGGCTGCTAAGGAGGAAGGAAGCAGGAGAGCAGTTACTATAGTAACGGCGTATATTACCGTCACAGGAAGCGGCTCGCCTGCTTCCTTCCTCCTTTGCAGCCGTGGGTCGCGCTGCTGTAATAGACGATAGAGTGTGGTGGAGAGGGACCACTACGGATTATAAAAGAGCAAGCGGCCACCAGCTCATAAGGTAACAGGAGCGGCTGCCGCGGAGGGAGGGGAGAGAGGCTAGACCCAGGGGTAGCTATACTAACTATACTGGGCTAACTATACTAGCTATACAGGAGTAGCTATACTAACTATACTGGCTAACTGTTATGAACATGTCTGCAGCATGTACTGCTGGCTGCAGTTTTACTGAAGACAAGCAGTTTTTGATGTCATTACATGCATTTTCTTGCATAGTTTGGGTTGCACTCAAACTAGTTGCTGATTCCATCTGCAGTGGCTCTGCAGTGCTGGCCAGCTCAGGATTGAATAATTACCATTCACCTGTGTGGGAATCTGCATGTCTGCTCCCATTGGATGACCTCAGTATAAAGATTTGCTTCCTGCAGGGCTTCTCGGGCTATCATAGTTTCAGATCAGTCTGTTACTCTGCCTGGGCCCCCTTCGCTCCTAGATCTCGTGTGGACTGCACTGACTCCTGCAAAGGGGTCAGTGAGTCCTTCTAAGTCCTGTTCTGTTTATTCAGTAATTGTTACTTGCTAGTCTTGCATCATATATCGGTTCATCGCCAATATATACGCATACTAGCGTGTTTGTTATTTTCCTTGTATTCGTGTTATGTTAATACATCAGTGTCGCTGATATATACGTACACAAACTGTTTATATCCTGTGTTCAGTCAGTCAGCTTTCAGCTCGTTTTGGTAGGTTGCGCGTATCGTGATCACCCGTGCTTAGCTAGTCAGTCTTGTTCCTGTTGCCTTGCGTGGATTGTGCTCGCTTCTGCGTAGAAGTAGCGAATCCTTCCTAGTCCTGCTCCAGTTCTTAGTTAGTGTTCCTTGCTTATGTCATATATCGGTTTATCGCCGATGTATACATATGTCAGTTAGTCGTTTGTAGTTCATTGATAGCTGTAACCGTAATACGCTAGGAAAGCATACCTATTGTATATTTGTGTGTATTACGTCTGCCTTCTTTGACTATTCTGTTCTGTCCTTGTGAGGCACGCCACCGCTGCAATCGCATTTGCTGCCTCATTCCAGTCTGTCTTGTTATGGACGCTTGCTGTCACTTAAGCAGTGACTAGTTAAACAAGCGCTCATTCTGTTACCTGTCCTGATCCTCTGAGTTCTGGTTTATGCGCTCAGCGCTACCTTGCGCTGAGCCACTATAGTGGGAGGATTGTTTGTGGCTGTTCGGATCTACGCCTGCTCTGTGCTCCACATCTCCTGTTGGAGTCAGTCCTCTCCTTCACTAAACTGGGGATATCCTGGTTCCTTGTGCTAGCGTGTGTACCTCCTTCACGTCAGGATATACACTACGTGCTGACTGTGGAGGATATACCACCAAGTGTAACATTATGATAGCCCCATTACAAATCCCCATTGTGGAGGAGACTTCCAGAAAATATGACACTGTTTATTATGGTTCCTGTTCCTTTAACCAGTTCACCCCCAAGGGTTTTTATCCTAACGGACCAGAGCAATTTTCAGTTGTCAGCGCTCCTCCCTTTTATTCCCTAATAACTTTATTACTACTTATCACAAGAAAATGATCTATACCTCGTTTTTTTCGCCACCAATTAGGCTTTCTGTGGATAGTACATTTTGCTAAGAATTTTTTTATTCTAAATGCATTTTAATGAGAAAAACAGAAAAAAAAGAAAAAAAATCATTATTTCTCAGTGTTCAGCCTTTATAGTTTTAAAATTAAACATTCTCCTGTGGATAAAACAAACACGTTTTATTTGCCCAGTGGTCCCGATAATTAAACCGTTTAGATTATGTCCCTACCACAATGTATGGCGACAGTATATTATTTTGAAATATAAGTGGTTATTTTTCTCTTTGTTCTGGCCATAATTACAAGCCCCTATGTAATAAATTAAAATTAATTTTCCCCCATAAAATATAGAATAAAAAAAGCTGAGTCCCTAAGGCAACTATTTTTTTTTTTTTTTAAGCTGATTTTTTTTTTTTACAAGTGTTTTTTTTTGGGGGGAGGGTTGGAAGTGTAATTTTATTAATGATGTGTATATACTTGAAAATGTATGTGTTTTGTAGGTGTAATATACTTTTTGGCCACAAGATGGCGCTGGTGAACACTCATAGGACGTGTTCACTTTTTTTTTTTTTTTTTTTTACACTTTATTAAACTGTTACATTTCCTGTTTATGTGAATGGACGTAGCCGCTGTTCGCGGTCACGTCCATTCACTCCAGGCACTGCGATTGGGTAGAGGACTGTTCAGTCCTCTTCCCCAATCGCCCAGCACGGGATCCCGACGGTAATGGCGGCGGTAGCGGCGGACACACGGCGGTAGCAGCGGCGGGAATGCGCGACGTATTAAAACGTCATGTTGCTGTTAATAGCGGTAAGCATGACGTTTTAATACGTTAGGATGGCGGTAAATGGTTAAGAAATTTGAGAAACTTAACTCTGAAACAAAAATTTTTTTTTTCTGAATGTAATAGGTTTCTGGCCAATCCCAAGCTCCAAGCTACTCCCATTTCAACGTGGGCACCCCAGCTAGTTTGTATCTTGTTTAAGGGGAAATTGTTTCAGTGGGCTTATGATGTCCTGGATTATACCAATTTGAAAGAGACCGCTGAAATTTTTAGCGTTTGTGATCCATAACTGGCTGCGCAAAACTAATTTGCCTTACCCTTTTAATGAGCTCCTGGCAGCTTGTCAATCAGCTGTTCCTTTAACTGCTTGCAAAAATGATCAGCAAGCAGATAGTTGTAGTGATAACTTTCCTTCATCTGTGAATAAATCGCCTAAGGCAGCAAAGTCTAAAGTCTCACATAGAAAGGGGGGCGTGTCTGCCGAGTGTCATGACGGCTGTGTAATCTCTGTGCTCCGTATCCCTGGCTCTCTTAATGCGGCAAACACCAATGTCTACTGCCTTTACACCGGACCAGCACCCAGCTGAAGAACCTATGGATCAAGACACATCCAAAAAGCGGAAGAAGGGACAATTCCGCCTGCAGAAACTAACAGATTTCTTCCCTAATCACCGGCAGCAGCACTCGAAAGATGGCGCTGCTGTATCCTGCCCTGCAGGCATGAACAGCGTGACTAAAGAGACCACACAAGCAGCCTCTGCTAACAGCGCAGAGAAACCTGAGACGAGCAGATCCTCAGAAGATGACACCAGCTCTGACCCCGGGACTCCCTCCTCAAGATGCCCTGCTAAAACAAAACAACGGACCAACTCTGCGGAGGAGGAAAGAGCTGAGCACAGCAGCCATAACACGCAGAGCACACAGAACACTGAGGATAGCTTCACAGAGAGCTTCCCAGCTACTGAGCAACAAGCCTCTCAAATCTACATCAGAGATCTGATTCTTTCATTCAAAAAATCCCTGGTATCTGAGTTCCACACTATCACCAACTCTCTGCAGGACTCAATTAACACTTTGGGTGAAAGAATATCTTGTACTGAAGATAAGGTGGCAGACATTGTCACACAGCATAACAACATGATAGACATAGTGGGGCAGAACACAGACGACATATCATGGTTAAAAAGCAAAGCCACAGATATGGAAGACCGAAATAGACGAAACAATTTAAAGTTTAGGGGAATCCCGGAAGATATACCACAACAAGAGCTCAGAAAGTATGTTACAACACTACTGCAGCAAACTTTACCACACCTATCTGCTATTGAATTAAGCATTGAAAGAATCCATAGGCTGCCCAAGCCCAGCCACATCCCTGCTCATTTACCAAAAGATGTAATAGCAAACTTTCAATTCTTCCATACTAAAGAAGAACTACTGCTTTATGTGAAACAGAAGGGATCCCTCCCTGCACCTTATTCAAACATAAAGCTTTTCGACGATTTATCTCAGGCCACACTACAACTTTGCAGGTCCCTCACTCCAGTCACCAAGGCTCTCAGAGACAATGCCATCCCCTATAAATGGGGATTCCCCATGAAGCAACTTATACACCATCTGGGGAAAACACATGTCATCACCTCCTCTGAGGACGGCATTCTCCTGTTAAAAACATGGAAGATAAAGCCTGCTCCTTCACTACCGCAGAGAGAACCTCGCCGTTCAGCCTCCAAGATCGCACCTGACTGGCAGAAATAATCTTGAGCTAAGGGATACGTCCCATCTTGATGTCCTCTTTTGTACTTCCCCTCGTGACACTTTGGACGAACTCACTAGGCCATCTTCTGCAGTGCACCAGAAGAATTAGGCCTGCCCTCTCCTCTCAGCACAATGCTTCATCTATATAGGTTATACTTTACCTTCTTTTCTGTTTGATGTGTAATTTCCTCAGTTTGTTATGGTTATCCTATTTTGCAACCACTTTGAGTGAATATACCTTCTTTAGCCTGTTTATATCCTATATAAATGCTTTAATGATACACCACATACCATACAACATCAAAATTTCTACGCTTTTTCTACATCAAATATCACCTCCCTCCAATGACTCTTAAACTGATGTCCATAAACACAAAAGGTCTGAACATACCTTACAAGAGGCACGCTTTGTGGAGAGAAGTCCTAAAGGAGAAGATCGACATTTTATTTGCCCAAGAAACTCATTTTGTAGAGGGCAGGGCCCCTCTGACTAAGCCCAAATTCTACCCCTTACAGTTTCATAGCAATTTCTCTAAAAAAAAAAGAGGTGTCCTAATAGCGATCCATTCTACACTTGCAGTTACTATCCACCACCAAGAAATTGACAAACAGGGCCGTTACATCATTCTAATTTGTACAATCAATAACCATAAATTCACACTGGTGAACTTATATGCCCCAAATCAAAACCAAAAGATGTTCCTTCGCAAGCTGCTCTCTAAGGTTAACAAGGTCAGATCTGGGGCTCTGATAATAAGAGGGGACTTTAACTCCATCATCGCACACTCCCTTGATACCTCACGAGTGAACTGTTCGAAACCATCCCCAATCTTACCAATTATATTAGAAGAGGACCTCCACGACCCCTGGAGATCCACACATGGAGATACAAGAGACTACACATTCTTTTCACACGTCCACCTGTCCTATTCCCGCATCGATTTCTTCCTAACGAACCGCCACACTCTTCAACGAACCTCCAAAGCAACCATAGGTCTTACGTCCTGGTCTGATCACGCTCCTGTTTTTCTCTTACTTAAAATTGACTCGCCACGACGACCGGACAGACCTCAATGGCGACTAAACAACTCCTTACTTAAGGCACCAGATAATGCTGAAAAAATTTCCAGGCACTTAACTGAGTACTTTCTATTTAACGAGACGGGTGAGGGGGCAGCTGGAGAGGCTATTATTTGGGCGGCCCATAAAGCCGTGATAAGAGGCTCCTTCATCAAAATGGGGGCTCACTACAAAAAACAAAAAGAACTTAGATATAACGAACTGTTAGACCAAATTAAACTCCTAGAAAACCAAAACAAATTAACATGCACTCAGCAGAACAAAGAATCCTTATTTAATCTTCGCCATCAACTCAGAACCCTTCTTAGTACACAGTATGAATATAAACTCAAAAAACTCAAACAAACCCACTACTCCCAAAGCAACAAAGCAAGCACACTTTTAGCAAGAACCCTTAAACGCAAGCAGGCAAAACAAAGGATAATCTCACTCATCCATCCTATTACTAAAAAAACCCTATCAAACCCTAAAGACATAGCGAATGCTTTTAGCGCATATTATAGCTCATTATACAATCTAAACCAAGATCCACTCACAACCCAGCCCTCTAACCCCCTCATTAATAGTTTTCTGGATACACTCCAGCTACCTCAACCTTCCCCCAATGACTCTAATAAACTCAACAACCCCATACAAATAGAGGAAGTCATCTCAGCAATCAACCAATCCAAATCTAATAAATCCCCAGGACCCGATGGCTTTACCTGCGAATACTTTAAAAAAATTTGCCAAATACTAGCTCCTAGACTTACCTCCCTCTTCAACCTGTTTATGAACACAGGAAAAATGCCCGCTGAATTTACCCAAGCAGTAATCACAGTTATTCCAAAACCGGGAAAAGACCCAAACAGCCCCTCCAGCTACCACCCTATCTCGCTACTTAATAACGACACAAAACTGTTTGCAAAAATATTGGCGAACCGTCTTATGCCTGTCCTTCCATCTCTAATTGCGCCAGAGCAAGTTGGTTTTGTAAAAGGGAGACAGGCATCTGACGGCACCAGAAGGATGTTAAATGTTTTAAGGTTTGCGGAGCTCGGTCGAAGGCCTTCTCTGTTCCTCTCTTTGGATGCAGAGAAGGCCTTCGACAGAGTACGTTGGGGGTTCATGACATCTGTTCTCAACAAATTTGGTATTATAGGTCCCTTCCAGAAAGCAGTGCTAGCCCTTTACTCTTCCCCTTCTGCATCTGTAAACGTAGCAGGATACTATTCCACGAGCTTTAACATAAGCAATGGGACGCGCCAGGGCTGCCCTCTGTCCCCTTTAGTTTTTACTTTAACCATAGAGACCCTGGCTGAAGCCATTAGATCAAACCCACTGATAACAGGAATCAATATAAATGGTCTATCGCAAAAGATCGGACTTTTTGCGGATGATATAATAATTATTTTAACCAACCCCGTATCCTCCCTCTCAGCAACCTGGAAGACAATTCAAAATTTCTCTAATATTTCCTACTACAAGCTCAACGAAAGTAAATCCCTTCTGCTAGGCCTTCATATCACAGAGAAAACCAAAATGGAGATCTCACTCCATTTCCCCTTTCAATGGGCCACTAAATCCATTCCCTACTTAGGAATAAACCTACCTGCTAGCTCTGAAGAAATCTTTGCTCTAAACTACTTACCTCTTCTCAAACAAGTAACTACAGAACTACAACACATAGCTACTTTCGAGATATCTTGGTTGGGAAGAGTATCAGCATACAAAATGCAAGTTTTACCAAAAATGTTGTATTTATTTCGCACATTAAATATACCACTGCCAAAATCCTATCTCTCCAAACTGCAATCCATTGTTTCAGCTTTTATCTGGAACAATAAGAAACATAGGATATCCCACGCAACCCTAACCATTCCAAAACAACACGGGGGGGTTGGTCTCCCAAACCTACAACTTTATTATTGGGCTTCCATCCTAGATGTCTCAAAAGCCTGGTGGTCCTGCACACAGAATAAAACTTGGCTATTCTTAGAGAATAGTTTTCTAAAGCTAGGTACAAAGAACACACTTTGTCAAGTTTTGTTAAAACTTCCTCCACCTAAGACAGACTACCCTACAATACAAGCAACTATACTAGCTTGGTCCCAAATAATTCCCATTCTTCATCAACACAAGGACACCACTACGCTAATTACCCCAATAGAGGCCCTGCTCTCTATTTTACCCGACATTAACATAAAAGTTTGGCATGAAAGTGGTATTTATCACCTCAACGATCTATTGCATCAAGGCCAACCCCACTCCTTCCAAACTCTACAGAAATCCTACAACCTACCCCTAAACCAGCTATTTTCCTACTATAGATTATGTCATGCTATTCGCCACCGTAATATCTCTCTTCCCAAGATCCCCCGTTCACTACTCCAACACCTTAATTCCACCCCCCCCCAAACCCGGTGGCATTCGTACATGGTACAATGCCATAACAGCTGACTCTAACAAACAGCTAAATAGATACTGCCTAACCTGGTCAAATGATCTATCCACACAAATACACCCACACCACTTAATTAAAGCTTCTGCAGATATCTGTAAATACTCCAAATGTATGGCCCATTGGGAATTATACCACAAGATCCTACTCAAATGGTATTACACTCCTAGAAAACTAGCCCTTTTCTCCACCTCTACATCTGATCTATGCTGGAGGAAGTGCTCCCAAACTGGTACTCTGGTACACATATTCTGGGAGTGTCCGGCGATCCAGCCCTTTTGGGAATATATTTCAAAAACAATTTGATCAATAACTAAACAACATTTCAAGCTCCATCCCCAATTAGCTTTATTGCACATAGGCCTAAACAGACTTCCCACCCATACTCGCCCAGTGATCTCCCAACTACTAACTACTGCAAGATCCTTAATTGCATCTTGCTGGGGTCTGGATTCACCCCCATCGATAACCCGATTTCAACAAAATGTAGAATTTAACTTAACTATGGAATCCAAACTTAAACCCATAACCAACTTACCTGCTACCCACTATACTAACCCAATACATGGGCCACCGATCCCCCCTACAGAATAAACCCCTGTATGCTTTCAAGCAACGCCCACATGAGATAGACCATCAACAATCAGCCCAAACAGCACTATGCAGGATTACCCTTTCCTTCTCTCTCCCCCAAATAGAGACATAGTACCAGGCCTTTTGTGTCTTACAAATACTCTTCTACACCACTGACGCTACCAAATTTGAGCTAAAGTCGGTATACATAATTACCCAACTAATATCCTAAACCCTATAGGATGTTCAGCATATAAAGACATGGTTTGTCTGCTCTTTATTTTTCTAGGTCACCCTCCTTAAGAACCTGAAACATGGAAGGAGGTGACACATAGGTCTTAGCTTTTATAGCTTAATTTTTGCACTTATTTTATTTCTTTTCACTCAGCGTTCTGTATATGATCTGATCATATACGCATGAGCACTTCTGTTATATTTGTTATCATATTTGTGTATGTAAAGCACCACAGTACTACAAATGCATATATTAAACGCTGTATTTTATGTAATGTTGAAAACTTTTAATAAAAATTTAAAGTTTAAAAAAAAAAAAAAAATAAGCATAAACGTTCCAGGAGACGTTCACAACCAGCAGAGTCGTTGCCCTTAGCGACTGCGCATCAGATCTGTAATGAGACTACGCCATTAGCAGATAATGAAATTCAGTTACCATTCAGGGGAGTCAAATGGACCTATGAAACTACTAATGAACTTTCGTTGCTAGCCAGGGAGATTAAAAATTCTTGTTTAAATCATTTGTCTGAATATGATTATGAAGACATATTACAGAGTATTGAGCAAATCAACTTATTCGTGCAGCAAGGGAAATTTGCATACACTACAGTTCAACACTTGTTACAGGTTTTGGAGATTCTTAGGAATAGGAAATCTGCCAATCGCCTGCTAAATAACCCAATACATGTCCCTGCCACAGCCACACCTGATAACTGTGTTCAGCCCTTAGGCCTCTTGCACACTGCAAGCGATTCTGATTCAGATTCCGCTTTTTAATCAGTTTTTACATCCGATTCAGATTCCGATTTGCAGTGTGCAGGGAACAAACTGCAAATCGGAATCTGAATCGGATGTAAAAACTGATTAAAAAGCGGAATCTGAATTGGAATCAGTTGCAGTGTGCAAGAGGCCTGAATGTTCAGCTGTCGTTAAGTGTGCATGGGATCCTCCATTTGAGAAATGGGAGATTGAAGCTCTAGTTTGTGAATTGAACAGTGATTCAAGTTCATTCTGTCATTTCTTCAGTGCTAAAAGTGAAGCAGTATTGAATGCATGCATTAAGTCTGCCTATAATCTAATAAAAACTGGTGTGTGTGGGTATGACTTTGTGGCTCCATTGATCGATGTGTGGGAAATGATTTTGGATGATTTTTATGCGATTCAATCAGTTGATACCAGGGAAAGCACACTGTCAGTTGGAGATTCCACTTCCTCAGTTCCTGAGGCTCTGCAATCCAGTCAGGTGACCTCAGAACCTCTGTCTCTGAGTTTTCCAGTTTCACAATTGAACTTGACTCCAGATTCGCAAATTTGGCATTCTGACCCGCCTGCTTCAGCACCTCTGGCTGATTAAGCAAGTGATTCAGAGCACCTTTTGTGTGAAATTGAAGTTCCTGAATCCCTGCCTTGTCCAGTAAATGTTCCTGTAATGCCACCCTGTACCATGGATAACTCAGTGTTACTTCAATTCACTTTATTGTCATTGTGTAACACAATGAAATTACTTTTCATGACAACCCCACGGTGCATATAGGGAACATAGTGATAGTAACAAGGAAGAGAAGAAATTATACAAGTATGCCAGGTATTACAGATATTTAAACAATTTGTACACAGTGTTAATTATTTCAGAGAGGATTCAGAGTTCATCAAGTTTATGGCAGATGGGAAAAAGCTGTCTTTCAGTCTGTTTGTGTGTGTGCGGGTTGATCTAAAACGTTTACCTGATGGAAGGAGCTCAAACAAGGCATTTCCAGGGTGAGTGTTGTCCTTGATAATGTTTTTGGCCCTTCTCACGCTGCGAGTATTATACAAAAGTTCCAGTGATGGTAGTTCAGTGCCGATAATGGCTTCTGCTGTTTTACCAACTCGCTGCAGGGCTTCTCTAGTAGCCTTCGTGCAGCTGTTGTACCAGGCTGTCATGCAATTGGTCAGAACGCTTTCTATAGTGCATCTGTAGAAATTAACCAGCAGCTTCTGTGGGAGGTTAGCGCTCCTTAGTTTTCTCAGAAAGTAGATGCGTTGTTGTGCTTTGCCAGTTAGAGCTAAAGCATTGTCAGCCCAGGACAGGTTCTCTGCGATGGTGACTCCCAAAAATGTGAAGCTGGAAACTCTCTCCACAGCCTCTGCATTGATCATTAGCGGTAGGTGAGTGGTCTTTTTGGTGGTCCTAAAGTCCAGAATAATTTCTTTGGTCTTCCTTGTATTTAATAACAGGTTGTTAATGTCGCACCATGCAGTCAGGTTCCTAACTTCTTCTTCTCTGTATGCAGCTTCCTCATTGTCTGATATAAGCCCAATGACAGTCGTATCATCTGCAAACTTAACAATTATGTTTGAGGTATGGATAGGCTGGCAGTCATGGGTGAAAAGTGCATAGAGGGAAGGGCTTAATACACAGCCCTGTGGCACGCCAGTGCTCAGGGTAAGGGTGGAGGATGTCTGTTTTCCTAGTCTGACAGTTTGAGGGCGATTAGTAAGGAAGTCCAATAACCAAGTACATATGGAGGGAGCAAGACCTAGTGCATGGAGTTTGTTGGTCAGCTGGCTAGGTACAATGGTGTTAAATGCTGAGCTGTAGTCAACAAAGAGCATCCTAACATAGGAGTTGGGCTTTTTCAGATGTGAGAGGGCAGCATGGAGAGCTACACAGATGGCATCCTCAGTCGATCTATTTGTTCGGTAAGCAAACTGGTGGTGTTCTAGATTTGCTGGCATGGAGGCCTTGATGTGTGTGGCTACCAGTCGTTCAAAGCACTTGGCGATGACAGGGGTTAGAGCAACTGGTCGATAATCATTAAGACAGGTTATCCTAGGATTTTTTGGGACTGGCACAATGGTTGTAGATTTAAGGCATGAGGGGACTACACCCAAGAATAGAGAGAGGTTGAATATTTGTGTAAAAACTTTCACTAGTTGACCAGCACAGGCCTGGAGCACACGTCCTTGCACACCATCAGGACCTGCAGCTTTCCTGGAGTTGATATTTGTGAGTGCTTGCTGCACTTCATGTATGTGAAGGATTAAAGGCTGTGAGTCTGTAGTGGGCCCAAAGTTGACTGGAGGCCGATTGTTGTCTTTTTCAAATCTAGCAAAGAAGTTGTTAAGTTCCTCTGCTAGGCTGGGGATGTTATTGTCCAGTGTATATTGAGTGCTATTCTTCTTTTTGTAATCCTGTGAATAGTTGAATGCTTTGCCACATCCTCTTTGGGTTTGAGTCATTTTCAAAGTTTTCCTCAATCCTTTGTATTTAAGTTTTGCATTTCGTATGCCTTTTTTCAGACTTGCTCTGGCTGAAGAATATGCTTCTTTGTCCTGTATTTTAAAAGCTTTGTTTCTATTCTTTAGAAGTTCTTTGAGTTCTTTTGTTATCGATGGTTTATGATTTGGGTAAACCGTAATTCTTTTGACAGTGATGGTGTCCACACAGAAATTAACATATGACAATACAGAGGAAGTACTCGTCTCCAGGTCTGTTTCATGAAAGAAAATATCCCAAAGCAATCTTGGAGCTGAGAGATGGCAGTCTCAGGCCAGACTTTAACAGACTTGCTAATTGGTTTAGCAGTGTTGATAATGGCTTTGTATGCGGGAAAAAGAAACAAAGATAGATGGTCAGACTGTCCCAGTGGGGGGCGTGGGGTGATCTTATAGGCACCTTTGATGTTTGTATAGACATGATCCAAGGTGTTTTCTCCTCTGGTTTTACAGTCCACATGCTGATAAAATCTTACTTCCCAGTAAGACAGAAGCTACTGATACTTCCTTAACCTTGCCCTGCACAAATTTCTCAGCAGAGGATCCAGAGGTCCTGCTGACTTCTGAGTCCAGTCTAGCCAGTACTCATGAGTCTTTGTTCAGTGAAACAGAAATCAAAGAATTATTGCCTGCTTCAACAAACACTTCTGTAGATTTTACCTGTGTTGATAAAGATTAATTTCTGTCTGATCCAGCAGACACCAATAGATGCACTACATCAGTTCCTGAGTCTCAACAATCATGTTTGGTGGCCTTGGAAACCCAGCATCTGAATTTTCCAATCTCACAGTTGAAAAGCTATGGTTCAGATTAACAAGCCCTGTGTCCTGATCCTCCTGTTTCTGTACCTTGCTCTAGTTCCACAAATGGTTCTGAGCATCTATCATGTAAACTTAAAATCACAGAATCATTGCCTTGTTCAGAAAATATTCATGTGAATTCGCCCTGTACCATGAATTGTTCAATTATTTCCAATGAAACTCAGCTCACAGAATCATTATGCTGTCCAGCAGGTGCTTTCATGGTTCTGCCCTGCAATATGGACTGTTCAGTGATTCTGTCCAGTGAAGCTGAAATTACAGAGTATTATGCTTCACTCAGTATTGTAGATGCTTCAAGATCTCGAGCAGAAGACTCAGAGGCTCTGCTTACTTCAGTGGGTGTTACAGTAATATTCACTTGTTTAGCAGCTGTTTTGGAATTACAGTCTGCTCTAGTAAAACTTGATGAATCTCTGCCCAGTGAAGCAGAAGCCATTGAAGCATTGTCCTTGTCAGCAAGCGTTTTAGACACCTTGCCCTGTACACAGTCTGATTTTGCTAATGATGTTGAGTCTCTCTCTAATATCACAGTAGCCAGAGAACTTCAGCCCTGTCCTCTGAATGTTTTAGAAGTATTGCCCTATAACATGGATAATTCTGACTCTCTGGAAAAAATAATAGAAATCTCAGAATTTCAGTCCGGGTTAACGAGTGTTCCTGAAACCCAGCCCTGTATCCTGGAAAATTCTGGTTCTTTGGCCGGTGTGGCAGAAGTTCCAGAGTCCCCTTCCTGTCCAGGGAGTTCCTCGGTTTTGCCTAGTTCAGTGGGGGTTGCTGCAATACTGACTTGTTTTGCAGCCCTTCATGAGCTCCAATCCAGTGTATTAGATGAGTCTCTGTCTAGTCCAGAAGAAGCTATGGAAACCCTGTCTAGTTCGGTGCATACATCAGAAGATTTGTTAATAACCTGGCTAGAATCAGTGACATCTAAGTCTGATCCTGCATTCTTTAGTGAGAATCCAGTAGCTGTGAAGTCTAGTCATGATGATTTTTTTTTGCCCAGTCCTGGTTTCGGTCCTATCTTGACTGACTCTGAGGTCCGCAGTTCCTTGACGTGCCCAGAAGTTTCTCTTGTGCCAGTGTGCCCAGATGTGCTCCGTCTGCCAGAATGCCCAAGTGTGTCTAAGGTGTTGGCATGCTCAGATGCTTCCTTAGTGGAGACATGTTCTGATGTTGCCAGTCTGCCTGCATGCCCAGAGAAGGTTCTGGTCCCTGAAAGCCCTGGTCTTGATATTTGTCCTTGTAACCCTGACTCTGGAATTGCCCTAGGTTCCATAGGGATTCTTGATAGTTCTCCATGTGAGCCTAATGGTCGTTCTAACCTTTTGGGATCTCTATGGAACTTCAAAGTGTTCTGGGAGATCTCTGAGGAAACTTGTCCTGGTACCTTGGACTGGTTCAACAGTGGGTTTTGTGTTGGTAAAGACCGTTCCGGTAGGCAATGGCATTGCAAAGGGTTTGGAATTTTGGACAGTCCCTGGAAGGTGATGGGTATCGCTCAGAGAGTTTCGGGGGGCTTTTTTCTGGAAATCGCGATTCTGATGGGTATCGCACTGAGGCTTGTAGTACTGACGGGCATGGTTTTGTAGGTTCTGGTTCTGATGGGTCCAGTCTTGTGGTGACTGATTCTGGAATTTGGTCTTGTCGGGCTGTCCTGGCAATCAAGAATTATCAGTCAGATTGTTTTGCTGGGAATGTCAGTTTTGAAAGGCGTCTAGTATCCGCCTTTAACCCTCCTGGCGGTTTGCTAAAAATCCGCCAGGGGGCAGCAAATCTTTTTTGTTAATTTTTTTTTTTTTCATGTAGCGAGACAAAGTCTCGCTACATGATAGCCGCTGCTGAGCGGCATCCCCCCCCCCCAAAGAACGGGATCTCCTGGAGGGCTTCCCCCGTCGCCATGGCGACAGGGCGGGATGACGTCACCGACGTCATCGACGTAGTGACATCAAAGGGGATTCCGATCCACCCCATAGCGCTGCCTGGCACTGATTGGCCAGGCAGCGCACGGGGTCTGGGTGGGGGGGCGGCTGCGGCGCGACGGATAGCGGCGGATCGGCGGGTAGCGGCGGCGATCGGGCACTGCACGCAGCTAGCAAAGTGCTAGCTGCGTGCAGCAAAAAAAAATTATGCGAATCAGCCCAGCGGGGCCTGAGCGGTGACCTCTGGCGGCTTACCCCGAGCTCAGCTCGGGCTTACCGCCAGGAGGGTTAAGGGGGGGGGATGTTATGATCATGTCTGCAGCATGTACTGCTGGCTGCAGTTTTACTGAAGACAAGCAGTTTTTGATGTCATTACATGCATTTGCTTGTATAGTTTGGGTTGCACTCAAACTAGTTGCTGATTCCATCTGCAGTGGCTCTGCAGTTCTGGCCAGCTCAGGATTGAATAATTACCATTCACCTGTGTGGTAATCTGCATGTCTGCTCCCATTGGATGACCTCAGTATAAAGATCTGCTTCCTGCAGGGCTCCTCGGGCTATCAGTTTCAGATCAGTCTGTTACTCTGCCTGGGCCCCCTTCGCTCCTAGATCTCGTGTGGACTGCACTGACTCCTGCAAAGGGGTCAGTGAGTCCTTCTAAGTCCTGTTCTGTTTATTCAGTAATTGTTACTTGCTAGTCTTGCATCATATATCGGTTCATCGCCAATATATACGCATACTAACGTGTTTGTTATTTTCCTTGTATTCGTGTTATGTTAATATATCAGTGTCGCTGATATATACGTACACAAACTGTTTGTATCCTGTGTTCAGTCAGTCAGCTTTCAGCACGTTTTGGTAGGTTGCGCGTATCGTGATCACCCGTGCTTAGCTAGTCAGTCCTGTTCCTGTTGCCTTGCGTGGATTGCGCTCGCTTCTGCGTAGAAGTAGCGAATCCTTCCTAGTCCTGCTCCAGTTCTTAGTTAGTGTTCCTTGCTTATGTCATATATCGGTTTATCGCCGATATATACATATGTCAGTTAGTCGTTTGTAGTTCATTGATAGCTGTAATCGTAATACGCTAGGCAATCATACCTATTGTATATTTGTGTGTATTACGTCTGCCTTCTTGACTCTATTTCCCGACTATTCCGTCCTGTCCTTGTGAGGCACGCCACCGCTGCAATCGCATTTGCTGCCTCATTCCAGTCTGTCTTGTTATGGACGCTTGCTGTCACTTTTGCAGGGACTAGTTAAGCAAGCGTTCATTCTGTTACCTGTCCTGATCTTCTGAGTTCTGGTTTATGCGCTCAGCGCTACCTTGCGCTGAGCCACTATAGTGAATGGATTGTTAGTGGCTGTTCGGATTTACGCCTGCTCTGTGCGCCACATCTCCTGTTGGAGTCAGTCCTCTCCTTCACAAAACTGGGGATATCCTGGTTCCTTGTGCTAGCGTGTGTACCTCCTTCACATCAGGATATACACTACGTGCTGACTGTGGAGGATATACCACCAAGCGTAACACTACCTATACTAGCTATACAGGAGTAGCTATACTAACTATACTGGGCTATCTATACCAGCTATACAGGGCTAACTATACTAGCTATACAGGAGTAGCTATACTAACTATACAGGAGTAGCTATACTAACTATACTGGCTAACTATTCTAGCTATACAGGAGTAGCTATACTAACCATACTGTGCTAACTATACTAGCTATACAGGGGTAACTATACTAGCTATACAGGAGTAACTATACTGGGCTAACTACACTAAATATACAGGGGTAACTATACTAGCTATACAGGGGTAGCTATACTAACTATACTGGGCTAACTATACTAGCTATACAGGAGTAGCTGGGCTAACTATACTAGCTATACAGGGGTAACTATACTAGCTATACAGAAGTAGCTATACTAACTATACTGGGCTAACTATACTAAATATACAGGGGTAGCTATACTAGCTATACAGTAGTAGCTATACTAACTATACTGGGCTAACTATACTAGCTATACAGGGGTAACTATACTAGCTATACAGGAGTAGCTATGCTAACTATACTGGGCTAACTATACTAGCTATACAGGAGTAGCTATACTAACTATACTGGGCTAACTATACTAAATATACAGGGGTAACTATACTAGCTATACATGAGTAGCTATACTAACTATACTGGGCTAACTATACTAAATATAGAGGGGCAACTATACTAGCTATACAGGAGTAGCTATACTAACTATACTGGGATAACTATACTAGCTATACAGGAGTAGCTATACTAACTATACTGGGCTAACTATACTAGTTATACAGGAGTATCTATACTAACTATAGTAGGCTAACTATACTAGCTATACAGGAGTAGCTATACTAACTATACTGGGCTAACTATACTATCTATACAGGAGTAGCTATACTTACTATACTGGGCTAACTATACTAAATATACAGGGGTAACTATACTTGCTATATAGGGGTAGCTATACTAACTATACTGGACTAACTATACTAAAAATAGTGGGGCAACTATACTAGCTATACAGGGGTAGCTATACTAACTATACTGGGCTAACTATACTAAATATAGTGGGGCAACTATACTAGCTATACAGGGGTAGCTATACTAACTATACTGGGCTAACTATACTAGTTATACTGGGCTTACTATACTAGCTAAACAGGGGTAACTATACAAGCTATACAGGAGTAGCTATACTAACTATACTGGGCTAACTATACTAAATATAGTGGGGCAACTATACTAGCTATACAGGGGTAGCTATACTAACTATACTATAACTAACTATACTAGTTATACTGGGCTAACTATACTAGCTACACAGGGGTAACTATACTAGCTATACTGGGGTAACTACTAGCTATACATGGGTAACTATACTTCCTATACTTGGGTAACTATACGCTCCTGTTACCTTATGAGCTGGCGGCCGCTTGCTCTTTTATAATCCGTAGTGGTCCCCCTCCTCCACGCTCTATCGTCTATTACAGCAGCGCGACCCGCGGCTGCTAAGGAGGAAGGAAGCAGGAGAACGGTTACCATAGTAACGGCATATATCGCCGTCACAGGAAGCAGCTCGCCTGCTTCCTTCCTCCACTGCGGATTATAAAAGAGCAAGCGGCCGCCAGCTCATAAGGTAACAGGAGCGGCGGCCGCGGAGGGAGGGGCGAGAGGCTAGACCCAGGGGTAGCTATACTAACTATACTGGGCTAACTATACTAGCTATATAGGAGTAGCTATACTAACTATACTGGGCTAACTATACCAGCTATACAGGGCTAACTATACTAGCTATACAGGAATAGCTATACTAAATATACAGGAGTAACTATACTAGCTATACAGGAGTAGCTTTACTAACCATACTGGGCTAACTATACTAGCTATACAGGAGTAGCTATACTAACTATAATGGGCTAACTATACTAGCTATACAGGGGTAACTATACTAGCTATACAGGAGTAACTATACTAACTATACTGGGCTAACTATACTAGCTATACAGGAGTAGCTATACTAACTATACTGGGCTAACTATACTAAATATACAGGAGTAACTATACTAGCTATACAGGAGTAGCTATACTAACTATACTGGGCTAACTATACTAGCTATACGGGGCTAACTATACTAGCTATACAGGAGTAGCTATACTAACTATACTGGGCTAACTATACTAAATATACAGGGGTAACTATACTAGCTATACAGGGGTAGCTATACTAACTATACTGGGCTAACTATACTAGCTATACAGGAGTAGCTGGGCTAACTATACTAGCTATACAGGGGTAACTATACTAGCTATACAGGAGTAGCTATACTAACTATACTGGGCTAACTATACTAGCTATACAGGAGTAGCTATACTAACTATACTGGGCTAACTATACTAGCTACTGGGTGAAGCATATCAACCAACACTACACTGTTAACCAAAAAATAGCATAAGAGTATAATGTTTAAATATGGCTCAGAGCGGTCTGGCTACTAAACAGTATTGTGTAAGGAAGAAAGCAGAACCCAGCTGCAAGCCAAAGCACTCAATGAGTCATATGATAGAAAAAATACAAAATTATTTATTAATACAAACACTCCTAGTACATCATAAAAACGAGATAATCAATACAAATAAAAATAGGCATGATGGTTGGAAATGAACGGTCTGTGAGCCTGCTCAGCATATAGCTAATATCAGCCTGTATAGTGCTTTAAGTGCGCTGTTCCTTCAACAGATATGTGGGTAATCCCAGATCCTGAATTCAATATACACTGTGAGGGAAACTTGACTCCATGTGACAAACGGTTCCAGGTAAGCAATAGTTCCAGGAATATAAGCAATAGTTCCAGGAATATACACAAGCTGCTTCCATCTGAGAACATACAACAACGGCTGACTCTGGTGCAGACCAGATACTTTCCGCTGCCAGCAGTAACCAGAGATTAAAGTAAGGGACTTCAAATGTCCAATCGCAACATCCAGGTCCCAGTATTATAGAATGCATAGATAGAAAGCCATTGTAAGCATGAAGCAGCAAGATCCAGCAAAGCGGATAAACCAGCAGAATAGCTACCAATCCTGTAGTGATGTGGATCTCCGTTTGTCCGCATGTCCACGGAAAAAGTCCATAGAGTGTGGAGAGGACGAAAAATGGCCAAGGTGTGGGCTGTGAAGGAGCCAGGCTGTGTAGAAAATGGCTGTAGCAGGCTCAAGTCAACCGGTTTCGCCGGTAATCCGGCTCTTCAGGACTCCAGGCCGCATAGGTGATGCCCAGTGTGGTTGCAGATGTGCCCCACGCCATAAATGGCATTATTCCCGGAAGTGCGTCGGCCGCGCGTCATAGGAGGCGCGGCTTCTGCGTTCCAGGCAGCCCGGGCTGGTCAGAGGTCCCCCGGAGCGCACATGCCCAATGCACGCATCCGGGTATCCAACCAAGCGTGCGCAGACAGCAAAGTGTAGGCAAACCACTGGGTGAACACCTCGCCACCCAGCGGAGCCAGACTGTCTGCGCACAGGTGAAAGTGTCCGCCCCAGAATGGAATGCCACAGTGCCCACTCACCACAAACAAATAGGTGGGAAAAAAAGAAAAATAAGTGAAAGGAAGATAGATACAAGGGAGTAAATTAGAAAAAAGTAAAAAGAGCAGAAGGAAAATAAGTAATAAGAATTAAAATATTTGTGAGTGATAGGCACATAAGGGCCCCACTCTGAGCGGAACAACAACACCGGGCTAAAGGGGAACTCTGCAAGAATGAAAGATAGAATGTATTCTTTTGGTTCATACACTAAAGGATCAAACTATAAGTAATTAAATGCAATATTAAGTATCTCAAAGATAACTACATTTTACAGAAAAAAGTTTTTTTTGTATTTTATCCATTTATTTAGAGAGAACAATAAATATAATAGATCTTCCAACATGCAAAAAGTGCATGTAAGGAAGAGGGGGGAGTCCCAGTAAAGGGAAGGGGTGTATGTCTTCTGTCCCAGACGGGGATAGTCAGCCTGCCGCCCAAAAACCCCCCAAGGAAGAGGGGGCAGCAGCAAGGGCACGGACGGGGTCAAACGACAGCCATATCTCAAGGGGAAACAGGTCAACAGGAGGATGCACCACGATACTTCCTAATAAAAGGACACATACACGTGAGGGATATAAAGAAGACCCCGCATATATATGTATGACATAAAGAAGAAAAATTGTCTATTATAGGAAAGGGGAGTATTTCAGCTCATCATTAAGACCAGGGGGAGCCGTGGCTTTCAACTCATATATCCAGCGACATTCGCGCTGTAATATTAGTTTCTCAAAATCTCCACCTCTCAGAGGTTGATGTACACAATCAACTGCACTAAACATGATACGATTGGATGGATTAAGTTTACATGAAATTACATGTCTAGCCACAGGGGAGCGTAAATTATGTCCCACAATGTCCTGTGTATGTTCATAGATCCGTCGACGGAAATTACGTGTTGTCATGCCAATATAGAAGGCGTCACATGTGCATCTAAGCACATATATGACGCCCTCCATTGAGCAGTTTATAAAATGCTTAACCTGTACAGTTCTCTTAACATGTGGGAAGGTATTGGATCGACCCACTATTATGAAGGGACATTGATTGCATGATCCGCATCGAAATACTCCCCTTTCCCTGCATGGGTCAGCACGAGTGCCACCCGTGTAATGGCTCCTAACTAGTCTGTTAGCAATAGTGGGAGCCCTACGAAAAATAACCTTCGGTTTGTCTGTCACGCATTGTCTAATTTTGACATCATCTGTCAACAGGTGCCAATGTCTCGAGCAGTGGTGCTCAGCAGAGCTCGAATATTCGAGTAGCTCGAATATTCGAGCTCTTTTTCAGCTATTCGAGCTCGGTATTCGAGCTCCGAATAGCTGGAGCTATTCGAATGGGCTACCCGAGTACACTCGAATAGCCCATTCACTATTCGAGCTATTCGAGCAACCCGGCGCTATTCGAGCTCGGTACCGAGCTCGAATAGCGTCATAGCCCAGATTGATGTCCTTAGAGCCAATCAGAGGGCTCCCAGGCCCTCTGACGGCAGCCAATCACAGAGGGGGACCCTGGCCAGCCCCTACCCTATAAATAGCGGCCGCCATGTTAGGTTTTTCCATGCTTGCCTGAGACTTGTACAGAGAGAGAGTTGCTCCTTTGTGCTTTGGCTTAGCAAGAGCTCTATTGTGGTCATTTACCTAGCGTTTTTGCTCACATACACCTCCTATACACACCTATATTGTTGTTAGTTATTTAGACATTGTATTTTAGTTAGTAGCTTGTGTGTTACATTAGAGACAGGCAGCTGCTGCAAGCTTACAGGTTTAGGCCTCAGGGGGGCCTTGCCTCTGTGGGCAGCTGTCCTCTGTTTATTTCTCTCATCTATACCAGTATTTCTGCTGTCCTTTACTAATAGTATTGTAGTTATACTGTACTAGGAGTAGGACACTCACTGACTGTCACTGTTTATAGGCTACTAGCTAGCTCCTGCGTGTGTGCACTCACTCACTGTCTGTGTGTACACACACTCTATTTCCTTCTGATTACTGATAGATTATTGTTAGTTAGTTGTACTTACTTACTACTTACTCTTACTGTACCCGTAGGGACACTCACTGTCACTGTTCATATAGGCTACTAGCTCCTGCGTGTGCGCACTGCACTCACTGTCTGAGTGTACACACACAACACACACTCTATTTCCTTCTGATCGCTGATTGATTATCGTAATTAGTTAGTTGTACTTACTGTTACTACTTACTCTTACTGTACTAGGAGTCTAGGACACTCAGTCACTGTCCATAGGCTACTAGCTCCTGCGTGCGTGCACTCACTGTCTCAGTGTACACACACAACACACACTCTATTTCCTTCTGATCGCTGATTGATTATCGTAATTAGTTAGTTCTACTTACTTACTGTTACTACTTACTCTTACTGTACTAGGAGTCTAGGACACTCAGTCACTGTGTTCATAGGCTACTAGCTCCTGCGTGCGTGCACTCACTGTCTGAGTGTACACACACCCACACTCCATTTCCTTCTGATTGCTGATTGATTATCGTAATTAGTTAGTTGTACTTACTGTTACTACTTACTCTTACTGTACTAGGAGTCTAGGACACTCAGTCACTGTGTTCATAGGCTACTAGCTCCTGCGTGCGTGCACTCACTGTCTGAGTGTACACACACCCACACTCCATTTCCTTCTGATCGCTGATTGATTATCGTAATTAGTTAGTTCTACTTACTGTTACTACTTACTCTTACTGTACTAGGAGTCTAGGACACTCAGTCACTGTGTTCATAGGCTACTAGCTCCTGCGTGCGTGCACTCACTGTCTGAGTGTACACACACCCACACTCCATTTCCTTCTGATCGCTGATTGATTATCGTAATTAGTTAGTTGTACTTACTGTTACTACTTACTCTTACTGTACTAGGAGTCTAGGACACTCAGTCACTGTCCATAGGCTACTAGCTCCTGCGTGCGTGCACTCACTGTCTGAGTGTACACACACCACCCACACTCTATTTCCTTCTGATCGCTGATTGATTATCGTAATTAGTTAGTTCTACTTACTGTTACTACTTACTCTTACTGTACTAGGAGTCTAGGACACTCAGTCACTGTGTTCATAGGCTACTAGCTCCTGCGTGCGTGCACTCACTGTCTGAGTGTACACACACCCACACTCCATTTCCTTCTGATCGCTGATTGATTATTGTAATTAGTTAGTTCTACTTACTGTTACTACTTACTCTTACTGTACTAGGAGTCTAGGACACTCAGTCACTGTGTTCATAGGCTACTAGCTCCTGCGTGCGTGCACTCACTGTCTGAGTGTACACACACCACCCACACTCTATTTCCTTCTGATCGCTGATTGATTATCGTAATTAGTTAGTTCTACTTACTGTTACTACTTACTCTTACTGTACTAGGAGTCTAGGACACTCAGTCACTGTGTTCATAGGCTACTAGCTCCTGCGTGCGTGCACTCACTGTCTGAGTGTACACACACCCACACTCCATTTCCTTCTGATCGCTGATTGATTATTGTAATTAGTTAGTTCTACTTACTGTTACTACTTACTCTTACTGTACTAGGAGTCTAGGACACTCAGTCACTGTGTTCATAGGCTACTAGCTCCTGCGTGCGTGCACTCACTGTCTGAGTGTACACACACTAAATTTACTTGTGATTACTACTGATTATTGTAACTGCTAGTTGTACTTCCTGACTGTTACTACTTACTTACTGTACTAGGGGACACTCACTCAGTCACCTCACCAACCAACCAACTCACCTCATTAAAGTACCCCACTTTTCACCCGCCCTTTTAAAAAACTTTTGTCTATACGCCCAAAACATTGAAGATGTCTGGAAGTGGCAGCCAGCGCGGTTTGGGCAAGGGCAAGGGCAGCAAGGGAATCAGGAGGAGAGGGAGCAGCATTGTGGCAAGCCGCGGCCGCGGGCGCGCCACCATGCACAGTTCCGCAGCAGCAGCAGCGTCAGTGGCTAACATTCCTCCCATAGCCACTGGCCGTGGACGCCTTGGGCGCCGCCCAGCAGGAGCATCTGCAACTCACGCTGCAGAGACATAGCAGCAGCAGCGTGTAGCACCTGCTCCCATTTTCCTCCAGCCGGGTCGGAAACGTCCCATTGAGGAAAAGGATGCAGACACTGTGGTGCAACTCATGACGGAGGATGAGCAGCCCGCCATCAGCTCTGCATCCGAGGCCTCCACCCTCACCACCACCACCACCACCACCACCACCCCTGTTCGCAGCAGCCGCCCAGCAGGGCCTGGGGAGGAGGCCAGTTCACCGTCAGTTGGCGACCTGTCATTCAGCAGTCTTTTGACCCCAGGCATCATGAGTCAATTGTCTGCTGTTGTTGGCGATTTTGAGGAGGAGATGCTGATGGGCACTTTGGGGGATGAGGGATTGGACAGCAAGACTGTGGCGACAGTCAAGCAGCCCATCCATGCATCAGGAGAGGAGTTTGGGGGGTCCTCATCCCAGCAGGACATGTTTCAGGAGGGGGAGGATGATGATGACCCGGTGACAGACAGAGACTGGGTGCCACCACCTCCAGGGGATGTCGTCCTCAGCAGCTCTGAGGAGGAGGAGGAGGATGCTCTTGTGGGCCTTGCAAGGAGGCGCATCATTGCAAGCATTGGCAGCAGCAGTAGGCAGGTCCCACAGCCTGCTGGTGTCTCAGGCTCAGCAGCAGCAGCATCTGCCAGTACCACCACCAGCCGCACCCAAGCCCCCCAAGCCCCCCCCCCAACCACCACAGGGAGACAGGCAGCAGCGCTTCCATGCCGTAGGGGGATGTTTAAGTCACCAATCTGGCGATATTTCACCATGCCCACTGTGTACAGCAAGTACGCCACTTGCAACCACTGTCAGCGGAAGTTGAGCAGAGGTGCAGACCCCTTAAAGTTCTGCACCAGCTCGCTCATCAACCACCTTGCGGCTAAACATTTCCACCAGCATGAGGAGTTCCAGAGGCTGAAGGCATCTGGTGCTGGCAGTGGCACCACACCCATCACTGCACAGCCTTCAGCAGCAGCAGCAGCAACAGCAGCCACCCGCCCTCCTGCTCCTCCAGCAGCACCAGCAGGAGTGCGGAAACGCACTGCTCCTCCCCCCTCTGCAACTCCTGCCGCCGACACTGAGGCCTGTTCTGGCAGCCAGTCCTCAGTGGCCTCCTCTGCTGTGTCTGCTGATTCCCGTGTCAGCAAAAGGCCACGCCAGAGCCTTTTGAGCGAGTCCTTCCAGGGGGTGGTTAGGGCTCTGCCTCCCAGCAGCCGTCGCGTGCGGCAGCTGAACGGCTTGCTGGCACGGGCCATGTGCTCCCAACTCCTGCCGTACACGCTCGTGCAGGAGGGGAGCGACATTCGTGCGCTGCTTGCTTGCGCAGCCCCAGACTGGCAGCTCCCCAGCAGACACTTCTTTGCCCGCAAGGCCATTCCTGCACTGCACCGCTTTGTGATGGCCAATGTGGAGCGAGGGCTGGAGCACGCGGTTGGTGAAAGGGTCCACGTCACCATGGACTCCTGGAGCAGCCGCTTCGGGACAGGCCGCTACCTGTCCTTCACTGTCCACTGGGTCAGCTTGGTGGAAGGGGGTGAGGATGGGAGAGCAGCAGCGGGCACAGCAGCAGCAGCAACACAGTGGGTGGTGCCACCCCGCAGGGTCAGGGGAACTGCAGCAGGTTCCTCCGATCCTCTGCCATCCTCCGGCACACCTGGCCAAACCCCCAGCCTCAGCAGCAGCGTGAAGGCCCGCCACTGCCAAGCGCTGCTGCACTTGGTCAGCCTTGGGAAGACCAAGCTGACGGCAACCCATGTGTTGGCCAAACTCCAGGAGCAGGAGAGGATTTGGCTGACCCCCAGAGGCCTCAGAGTCGGAGAGGTGGTGGCCGACAATGGGGCCAATCTGGTTGCCGCAATAGACAGGGGAAACCTGACCCACATCCCCTGTCTTGCCCACGTGCTGAACCTGGTGGTGCAGAAGTTCCTGCGCACCTACCAGGGGATGGGCGAACTGCTGGAAACGGCAAGGAATGTTGTGCGTCACTTCCGGCGCTCGGCTGCAGCCTGTGCGAGCCTGGAAGATGTGCAAAAGGAGCTGGATCTGCCACGCCATCGGCTGATCCTTGACGTTCCGACTCGCTGGAACTCCACCCTGGCGATGTTGGAGCGTCTGGTTGAACAGAAGCACGCTGTCAACCAGTACCTTGCCCTGGCCACTGTTTCCGCCGCTCAGAGAAGGGACAAGACCAGCAACATCCCGTCCATCGTCCCCGATGATGACTGGAGGCACATGCAGCAGGTGTGCTTTGTGCTGGCTCCCTTCCTGCAGGCCACAAACATGGTGAGCAGGGACCATGCTATGGTCTGCGAGTGGGTGCCCCTGGTTTCTCTGCTGAACAGGGCCCTCGATGCTTTTCTGGAACAGGGAGCGGCAGCCTTGGACCAGCAGGAGCGGCAACCAGCTGTGCAGTCCACCTCTGAGGGGGAGGAGGAGGAGGACTTGGTGGAGGTCCCTGACCTGGCTGCTGATGAGGGGGATCAGCACAGCGCAGCTGAGTTGGTGCGGGGGTGGAGAGAGGATGAGGCGGCAGAGGAGGAGGATGAGGACAGCACTGACGTCGATGTGCCAGCAGACGTGGCCCGCCTCTTCCCAATGGCAGCGCACATGCTGACGTGCCTGCGCAGGGACCCCAGGGTGATCCAGATGAAGCAGAGGGAGGACATCTGGATCAGCATGATGTTGGACCCACGCCTCAAGGGGAAGTTGAGCCAGTTCCTGCCGCCTGCAGGAGGAGACCCAGCGCAACAAATAAGGAGCTTGCAGCAGGCCCTTGTTGAGCGCTTGGAGGAAGCCTTCCCCCAGCCTTCCACCCCCACTGTCCAGCAGCCAGCACAGAGGCAGCAGCAGGTGCCTGCATCCAGCAGCAGCAAGCGCCCCACAGACCTGCTGTCTCTCAGCCACGAGCTCTACAGGACTGTAGAGGCTCCGGCAGCAGTGACTAGAGAGGAGATGCATGCAGCAGCATCCTCCTCCGGTCACAGCCAGCGCCTGACCCGCATGGTGGCTGACTACATGGGGTCGTACAGCGGGCTTGACAGCGATGCCCCTGTTGATCCCATGGAGTATTGGGTCAAGCGCATGGAGATCTGGAGCGAGCTGGCGCAGTACGCCCTGGAAGTGCTGTCCTGCCCCCCTTCCAGCGTGCTGTCCGAGCGCTGCTTCAGTGCAGCTGGTGGCGTGGTCACCGAGAAACGCTCACGTCTGTCTCACAAGTCTGTGAACAGACTGACGTTTCTCAAGATGAACCAGGCGTGGGTGGAAGGCGAGTTCCTGGCCCCTGTTGTCGGCGAGAGGGGGACATGAACTGGCTGCCGGAACCATCGTTAATGTGCCTTACCACCCTTTACCACCTCCTGGCTCCTGCTCACTAAGCCAGCCTGGTTCACTTTGACTATTACGTCGCCTGCAGCCACACATTTTACACCTACAGTGGGCTGCTGTGTACTGCCCTTCTGCTGTCTGTCTGTGTTTCCCACTGCCAGGGTACACAGAATTACCTTCTTCTGCTGCCACTCTGCCACCAGCTATTACGTCAAACAATAGCTATATTGGTTGTAAAACCAAAAACCAAAAAACCATAAAAAAAAAAAAAGGTTTAATTTTTCTGAGGTGCCCGGGTTGAAAACTGTGTTGTCCCAGTTGTGTATTGGACACAATGTGGGCTGCACGACCGCTGTCTGGGACCTCCTGTTGTGTTTATTTACAGCCCTGGTATCACCGCTAGGTACCAGGGCTATTATGTCACGCTGCCTACCTGCTGCCACACTCACACTGCTCCTCCATACCTCCTCCTGCTGCTGCTGCTGCTGCTGTCTGTCTGTGTTTCCCACTGCCAGGGTACACAGATGATTTACCTTCTTCTGCTGCCACTCTGCCACCAGCTATTACGTCAAACAATAGCTGCTCGCCTACTCCTCCATTCCTCCTCCTGCTGCTGCTGTCTGTCTGTGTTTCCCACTGCCAGGGTACACAGAATTACCTTCTTCTGCTGCCACTCTGCCACCAGCTATTACGTCAAACAATAGCTATATTGGTTGCAAAACCAAAACCAAACAAACCATTAAAAAAAAAAAAAAGGTTTAATTTTTCTGAGGTGCCCGGGTTGAAAACTGTGTTGTCCCAGTTGTGTATTGGACACAATGTGGGCTGCACGACCGCTGTCTGGGACCTCCTGTTGTGTTTATTTACAGCCCTGGAATCACCGCTAGGTACCAGGGCTATTATGTCACGCTGCCTACCTGCTGCCACACTCACACTGCTCCTCCATACCTCCTCCTGCTGCTGCTGCTGCTGTCTGTCTGTGTTTCCCACTGCCAGGGTACACAGAATTACCTTCTTCTGCTGCCACTCTGCCACCAGCTATTACGTCAAACAATAGCTATATTGGTTGCAAAACCAAAACCAAACAAACCATTAAAAAAAAAAAAGGTTTAATTTTTCTGAGGTGCCCGGGTTGAAAACTGTGTTGTCCCAGTTGTGTATTGGACACAATGTGGGCTGCACGACCGCTGTCTGGGACCTCCTGTTGTGTTTATTTACAGCCCTGGTATCACCGCTAGGTACCAGGGCTATTATGTCACGCTGCCTACCTGCTGCCACACTCACACTGCTCCTCCATACCTCCTCCTGCTGCTGCTGCTGCTGCTGTCTGTCTGTGTTTCCCACTGCCAGGGTACACAGATGATTTACCTTCTGCTGCCACTCTGCCACCAGCTATTACGTCAAACAATAGCTGCTCACCTACTCCTCCATTCCTCCTCCTGCTGCTGCTGTCTGTCTGTGTTTCCCACTGCCAGGGTACACAGAATTACCTTCTTCTGCTGCCACTCTGCCACCAGCTATTACGTCAAACAATAGCTATATTGGTTGCAAAACCAAAACCAAACAAACCATTAAAAAAAAAAAAGGTTTAATTTTTCTGAGGTGCCCGGGTTGAAAACTGTGTTGTCCCAGTTGTGTATTGGACACAATGTGGGCTGCACGACCGCTGTCTGGGACCTCCTGTTGTGTTTATTTACAGCCCTGGTATCACCGCTAGGTACCAGGGCTATTATGTCACGCTGCCTACCTGCTGCCACACTCACACTACTCCTCCATACCTCCTCCTGCTGCTGCTGCTGTCTGTCTGTGTTTCCCACTGCCAGGGTACACTACACAGATGATTTACCTTCTGCTGCCACTCTGCCACCAGCTATTACGTCAAACAATAGCTGCTCACATTACTCCTCCATTCCTCCTGCTGCTGTTGCTGTCTGTCTGTGTTTCCCACTGCCAGGGTAGACAGAATTACCTTCTGCTGCCACTCTGCCACCAGCTATTACGTCAAACAATAGCTATATTGGTTGCAAAACCAAAACCAAACAAACCATTAAAAAAAAAAAAAAAGGTTTAATTTTTCTGAGGTGCCCGGGTTGAAAACTGTGTTGTCCCAGTTGTGTATTGGACACAATGTGGGCTGCACGACCGCTGTCTGGGACCTCCTGTTGTGTTTATTTACAGCCCTGGTATCACCGCTAGGTACCAGGGCTATTATGTCACGGCGAGCTGCCTGCCTCATTGACTGCCTGCTGCCACACACTCATCCTCCTCCTCCTGCTGCTGAATTTACCTCCTGCTGTCTTTGTGTTTCCACTGCCAGGGAGCACATACAATGGCGCTTCCAACATGCGTGCGCCCACCAGCTATTTGTTACGCTCAAAAATAGCTGCATTTCTTTAAAAAAAAAATTGAAAAGAGAAATACGTGAAGAAGAAGAAGACGATATTGAAAAAGAAGGAGAAGATGAAGATGAAGAAGAAGATGAAGAAGATGATGAAGAAGAAGATGAAAAAGAAGAAGATGAAGAAGATGAAGAAGAAGAAGATGAAGAAGAAGAAGAAGAAGAAGAAGAAGATGAAGAAGATGATGAAGAAGATGAAGAAGAAGAAGAAGAAGAAGAAGAAGATGAAGAAGAAGAAGAAGAAGATGAAGAAGAAGAAGATGAAGAAGAAGAAGAAGATGAAGAAGAAGAAGATGAAGAAGATGAAGATGAAGAAGAAGATGAAGAAGATGAAGATGAAGAAGAAGATGATGAAGAAGAAGAAGAAGATGATGAAGAAGAAGAAGATGATGAAGAAGAAGAAGAAGATGATGAAGAAGAAGAAGAAGAAGAAGAAGACAATATAGAAGAAGAAGAAGAAGATATAGAAGAAGAAGATCTAGAAGAAGAAGAAGAAAGATAAAGAAGAAGAAGAACAAGTATATACAGTAACACTACTGAACAAAATTAAGGACACAACTTCTCTTTCCACATTTTTTTTTAAAGGAACATCCCCACATAATCACTTGCTGTTGTTACTTGGAAAAAAAGATGTTTCTTGCATCATTCACCCTCAAAACAAGTGTTGGAAGCTATTTAAGGCCAATTCGAATAGTCAGCTCGAATAGTGAGCTCGAATACCGACTCGAATAGTGAGCTCGAAGTCCGAGGTCGAATCGAATAGTAAAAATTATTCGACTCGAATATTCGACTGACCTCGAATAATTTACTATTCGAATTCGACCTAACTCGAATTTTGAAAAGGGGTATTTGAGCATCACTAGTCTCGAGAGGATTCTCTGAAATTGTTCCTGTTGTTTGTTGTAGGTTGTAATAATCGGTACAGTTTCCATAAAGGAATTCATTCTTTTTCGGTATCCCAAAAGGGCACCTCGATCTGAATTAAGGGCCCTGCGATAGGCCTTATCAATATTTGACCTGGAATAACCTCTAGCCTCAAATCTATGTTTTAATTCTGCAGCTTCAGTTTTAAAGGTTTCAAGTGAGGAGCAGGTCCGTCTGGCCCTCAAAAACTGGCCAGTTGGGATGCTCATAACCAAGTGTTGAGGGTGAAAGCTAGCAGCATGCAAAACAGTATTGGATGATGTAGGTTTTCTAAAAAGTCTAGTGCTCAAATCACCCCTCTCCCCTATCTCTATCCAAAGATCAAGGAAAGAAAGGGTCTTGGCATCGTATTCACATGTTAGCTTGAGATTAAGAGAATTTGAATTGAGCTTTTCAACAAACTCCAATAGTAGTGATTCACCTCCTGTCCACAGGAGTAAAATGTCGTTAATGTACCTGTGCCACGCCTCCACGTGGCACAGGTACTCGACCAAATCATCGTTAGAAAAAATCTCCGCCTCCCACGCCCCCAGGTACAGGTTTGCATACGACGGGGCACAAGTTGTCCCCATCGCAGTGCCCTGCACCTGGAGGTAGTGGGAGAAGCCAAAGACAAAATGGTTATGTGTCAGAAGAAATTCCAACAACTCCAGTAGAAAGATTGAGTGGTCGGTTTCCGTACAAGGCAACGTGTCCAAAAACTTTGCCACTGCTCGGATTCCTCCTTTGTGTGGTATACTTGAGTATAAGGCCTCTACGTCCAGTGCCACCAAGAGGGTACCCAGGCGCACATGGAGGCCATCAAGAATGCGCAGCACATGCATGGTATCTTGTACAAATGAGGGTAAAGATTGCACATGCTTCTGTAAATGATAATCAATATATTTACTAACATTTTCAGTTAGTGACCCACAGGCCGATATTATCGGCCTGCCTGGGGGATTAATCATAGATTTGTGAATTTTTGGTAGTGCATAAAATGTTGGTATCTGTGGATGAGGTATCTTCAAATAAGATGACACCTCCTTTGATATGATACCATTGCTGGCCGCCCAATTGATGATGCCAAAAAGTACGCCCTGGTCCCTCAGGACGCCGGACGCAGAGGCCCTCTGATACCAATCCTTATTTCTCAAAATACGATATACGATAACACATATTCTCATATTGGTCATTGTCCATTACTACGATGTTGCCCCCCTTATCGGAGGGCTTCACCGTAAGCATGGACATTTGTGCCAATTCAGAAAGAGCCCGTCTCTGTGCTCCTGAGAGATTGTCGGCAGTGTGTCCCATATGTAGGGTATCAAGATCCTTCAACACCATCTCCACAAAGACACTGACCCTTGGATTTGAAGACAGGGATGGAAAATAGCGAGATTTGTTTTTAAATTGTACATCATTAGTGTTAGTGGCCTCCTCAATCACTGTCAGCTGTTCGTCTGGTATGTATCCCTCTTCCCATAGGGCAGTCAGGTCCCGAAGAGCCCTATAGTCTTTTTTAGTAAAGTCTGACCAATCTTGTATAGCTCCTCCTAGTAGAGCCTCCTCCCTTCGTTTATGCTGGAGTTTAAGGATAACTTTTCGTGCAAAAAGGTTTAAATCCTTGGCACAATTGAATTTGTCAATGTTCTGTGCCAAGGAAAAACCCAAACCTAAGGACAAAACTGAAATTTGGTCACGTGTTAGTGGAGTGTGACTGAGATTAATTACTGTTTTTTCATCAGTGTCTATTTTTTTGGATGCAGATATTGCTCCATGTTCATTTTCTTGGAAGGATTCATTTGGTGTGGGGAAAGTGAGGGGTTCCTTGGGGTTTGTGCACTTTTTACCGTGTTTTTTTTGTCTTTTTCTTTTCCTTTTATTTTGTTGGGCACACTGGTGCTCTCTAAAAAAGTGTCTGTGTCTTTTTGAGATTCTAAGTAGTCAGAAGTGCCAGGGGGTGAGGTCATTTATTTTCTCTTAATTTGTGCAGTGGGAGTATTGGTCCCCTGTATGGGAGTCTCTACATGTTTAGTGTCACTAGGGTGATTTTGGGGAGCATTCAAAATAGTCTCATCCTCACTGGTAGGGGCCTCAGATATACTATCCAAGGCCTCTCCTGTATTGTGGGGGGTAGGTACCTGAGGCTTCGGTCTGGGCCTACCTAGTGGTTTTTTTATTCATATTCCATAGGTACGCTTGACCCATTTTGTATAACAGTTTGTCTCTCTCAAATTTGGATTCCTTTTTATCAATTATGTCCAAGTTATATTTATGGATATGTTTTCTCAACAATTCATTTCTGGATATAAAGATGGGCTTATCCTTATGCATCTCTAGACGAGTGTTAAGGGCTTCAATTTTCTTGTCTAAAAAGTTAATGTCAGCTTGGTGTGACTCCTTCATATACGTTAAAGCTATTTGTGAACTCTTTTCAAAGTTTGACTCCCATCTCCTTTTAAAATCCTCGGTCACGTGCCGTGAAGTGGGAAAGATTTGAACCCGCATATGATGTGGACAGATCTGCTCGGCAATATATTTGTCAATATATACTAGGTCCCAATATTTCCTAGATTTGGTTTCCAATAAGCGTTGTAAACGGTTAAAGCTGTATAGTATCTCCTTGTCAACCAATGGTCCAGAGGGAACTCGTTCCCTCTCACCTTGAAGGTCCTGTATGAAGCTGTCCCAACGAAACATGGCTGCCATCGTTACCCGCCCACGTCCGAGCACGCCCACCCCCCTGAGGGACCCCGGGACGGCACCTCCCACCCTGCCTGAGGCCCAAGAGCACCCCCAAAATATCCCCCCAAAAAACAGGAAAAAACTTTAATTAAATTGAAAAGTAATATACAATGTAATAACTAGTGAGTGGGTGAATCGCTTTCGCTTGCAGCTGGGTTCTGCTTTCTTCCTTACACAATAACTATACTAGCTATACAGGAGTAGCTATACTAACTATACTGGGCTAACTATACTAGCTATACAGGAGTAGCTATACTAACTATAATGGGCTAACTATACTAAATACACAAGCAATAGAACACAGCAGTACATGCATCCAGCTACATTCAAGTGGTCAGCAGGTGCTCGTCAGCCAATCAGGATGCACTGTCATACACCCTTTACCTGCCATACTACATCTAGCAGCCATTAGCATTCAGGTGGGAGGCTTCAGTTGGACGCAGTCGCAGGCGCGGTCCTGCTAGCGACGCAATCTTGCGATTGCGTCCCACTGAAGCCTCCCACCTGAATGCTAATGGCTGCTAGATGTGGTATGGCAGGTAAAGGGTGTATGACAGTGCATCCTGATTGGCTGACGAGCACCTGCTGACCACTTGAATGTAGCTGGATGCATGTACTGCTGTGTTCTATTGCTTGTGTGTGTCGAATTTAGCATTCAGTATGGAGGCAGTGTTGGTGGGTTTTCTGGATGTGAGAGGTCCAGAGCCTGGGTGTGAGAGGTCCAGGCCCACCTGCACTCCCCTCCAGGTATCGCATGTTGGCCTTGGGGCCCCGGCCAGTGAGAGAGGTCCGGGGCCCCTGGCTATCGTGTGAACCAATCGTGTGTTTTTTAACTATACTAAATATGCAGGGGTAACTATACTAGCTATACAGTAGTATTTATACTAACTATACTGGGCTAACTATACTAGCTATACAGGGGTAGCTATACTAACTATACTGGGCTAACTGTACTAAATATACAGGGGTAACTATACTAGCTATACAGGAGTAGCTATACTAACTATACTGGGGTAACTATACTAGCTATACAGGAGTAGCTATACTAACTATACTGGGATAACTATACTAAATATAGAGGGGTAACTACAGGGGCAGCGCCAGGGGGGTGCTTTTGGGTGCTCAAGCACCCCCTAGAATTGTCCAAGCACCCCCAAAGCACCCCCTGGCGTGAACTGACTTCAGGCATCTAAGAGACGCCGAGTCAGTTCACAGCAGGAAGTCACGTGACGTCGGGAAGGAAGAGGAGGGTGGGAGCTGCGCGCCACAAGGAGGTCGGGACAGGAGGTTCGGGACAGGAGGAGGTTGGGACAGGAGGTCTTCTGACTGTAGGTGAGTAAATGGGTTTTTCTTTTTCAACAGGTGGTGCTGATTGTGGTCAGATCTGCTGAGGATTGTGCATATTGTGGTCAGATCTGCTGAGGATTGTGCATATTGTGGTCAGATCTGCTGAGGATTGTGCATATTGTGGTCAGATCTGCTGAGGATTGTGCATATTGTGGTCAGATCTGCTGAGGATTGTGCATATTGTGGTCAGATCTGCTGAGGATTGTGCATATTGTGGTCAGATCTGCTGAGGATTGTGCATATTGTGGTCAGATCTGCTGAGGATTGTGCATATTGGGGTCATATCTGCTAACGATTGTGCATATTGGGGTCAAATCTGCTAACGATTGTGCATATTGGGATCGTATCTGCTAACGATTGTGCATATTGGGGTCCTATCTGCTAACGATTGTGCATATTGGGGTCATATCTGCTAACGATTGTGCATATAGGGGTGAGATCTGCTAACGATTGTGCATATTGGGGTCAGATCTGCTAACGATTGTGCATATTGGGGTCAGATCTGCTGAGGATTGTGCATATTGGGGTCAGATCTGCTGAAGATTGTGCATATTGGGGTCAGATCTGCCAAATTATTGAACGTGTTTTTTGTTCAAATCTGCTCACACAAGCATGCAGCAGGTCAGGGGTTTCTGACAATATTGTCAGAACTGAAACGATTAGCTGCATGCATGTTTCTGGTGTAATTCAGTTCACTACTGCAGCCAAATAGATCAGCAGGGCTGCCAGGCAACTAGAATTGTTTAAAAGGAAATACATATGGCAGCCTCAATATCACTCTCACCCGGGTTCACTTTAAATTACAGTTAGCCCCGCCCTCATCTGGTCATGACCACACCCATTTTTTGCCGCGGCCATCAGCTACCCCGGAAATTTTTCCAGCACCTGCATAGCACCCCCTAAAAAAATTCCTGGATCCGCCACTGGGTAACTATACTAGCTATACAGGAGTAGCTGTACTAACTATACTGGGCTAACTATACTAGCTATACAGGAGTAGCTATACTAACTATACTGGGCTAACTATCCTAGCTATACAGGAGTAGCTATACTAACTATACTGGGCTAACTATACTAGCTATACAGGAGAAGCTATACTTACTATACTGGGCTAACTATACTACATATACAGGGGTAACTATACTTGCTATACAGGGGTAGCTATACTAACTATACTGGGCTAACTATACTAGCTATACAGGAGTAGCTATACTAACTATAATGGGCTAACTATACTAAATACACAAGCAATAGAACACAGCAGTACATGCATCCAGCTACATTCAAGTGGTCAGCAGGTGCTCGTCAGCCAATCAGGATGCACTGTCATACACCCTTTACCTGCCATACTACATCTAGCAGCCATTAGCATTCAGGTGGGAGGCTTCAGTTGGACGCAGTCGCAGGCGCGGTCCTGCTAGCGACGCAATCTTGTGATTGCGTCCCACTGAAGCCTCCCACCTGAATGCTAATGGCTGCTAGATGTGGTATGGCAGGTAAAGGGTGTATGACAGTGCATCCTGATTGGCTGACGAGCACCTGCTGACCACTTGAATGTAGCTGGATGCATGTACTGCTGTGTTCTATTGCTTGTGTGTGTCGAATTTAGCATTCAGTATGGAGGCAGTGTTGGTGAGTTTTCTGGATGTGAGAGGTCCAGAGCCTGGGTGTGAGAGGTCCAGGCCCACCTGCACTCCCCTCCAGGTATCGCATGTTGGCCTTGGGGCCCCGGCCAGTGAGAGAGGTCCGGGGCCCCTGGCTATCGTGTGAACCAATCGTGTGTTTTTTAACTATATTAAATATGCAGGGGTAACTATACTAGCTATACAGTAGTATTTATACTAACTATACTGGGCTAACTATACTAGCTATACAGGGGTAGCTATACTAACTATACTGGGCTAACTGTACTAAATATACAGGGGTAACTATACTAGCTATACAGGAGTAGCTATACTAACTATACTGGGGTAACTATACTAGCTATACAGGAGTAGCTATACTAACTATACTGGGATAACTATACTAAATATAGAGGGGTAACTACAGGGGCAGCGCCAGGGGGGTGCTTTTGGGTGCTCAAGCACCCCCTAGAATTGTCCAAGCACCCCCAAAGCACCCCCTGGCGTGAACTGACTTCAGGCATCTAAGAGACGCCGAGTCAGTTCACAGCAGGAAGTCACGTGACGTCGGGAAGGAAGAGGAGGGTGGGAGCTGCGCGCCACAAGGAGGTCGGGACAGGAGGAGGTTGGGACAGGAGGTCTTCTGACTGTAGTAGGTGAGTAAATGGGTTTTTCTTTTTCAACAGGTGGTGCTGATTGTGGTCAGATCTGCTGAGGATTGTGCATATTGTGGTCAGATCTGCTGAGGATTGTGCATATTGTGGTCAGATCTGCTGAGGATTGTGCATATTGTGGTCAGATCTGCTGAGGATTGTGCATATTGTGGTCAGATCTGCTGAGGATTGTGCATATTGTGGTCAGATCTGCTGAGGATTGTGCATATTGTGGTCAGATCTGCTGAGGATTGTGCATATTGTGGTCAGATCTGCTGAGGATTGTGCATATTGGGGTCATATCTGCTAACGGTTGTGCATATTGGGGTCAAATCTGCTAACGATTGTGCATATTGGGATCGTATCTGCTAACGATTGTGCATATTGGGGTCCTATCTGCTAACGATTGTGCATATTGGGGTCATATCTGCTAACGATTGTGCATATAGGGGTGAGATCTGCTAACGATTGTGCATATTGGGGTCAGATCTGCTAACGATTGTGCATATTGGGGTCAGATCTGCTGAGGATTGTGCATATTGGGGTCAGATCTGCTGAAGATTGTGCATATTGGGGTCAGATCTGCCAAATTATTGAACGTGTTTTTTGTTCAAATCTGCTCACACAAGCATGCAGCAGGTCAGGGGTTTCTGACAATATTGTCAGAACTGAAACGATTAGCTGCATGCATGTTTCTGGTGTAATTCAGTTCACTACTGCAGCCAAATAGATCAGCAGGGCTGCCAGGCAACTAGAATTGTTTAAAAGGAAATACATATGGCAGCCTCAATATCACTCTCACCCGGGTTCACTTTAAATTACAGTTAGCCCCGCCCTCATCTGGTCATGACCACACCCATTTTTTGCCGCGGCCATCAGCTACCCCGGAAATTTTTCCAGCACCTGCATAGCACCCCCTAAAAAAATTCCTGGATCCGCCACTGGGTAACTATACTAGCTATACAGGAGTAGCTGTACTAACTATACTGGGCTAACTATACTAGCTATACAGGAGTAGCTATACTAACTATACTGGGCTAACTATCCTAGCTATACAGGAGTAGCTATACTAACTATACTGGGCTAACTATACTAGCTATACAGGAGAAGCTATACTTACTATACTGGGCTAACTATACTACATATACAGGGGTAACTATACTTGCTATACAGGGGTAGCTATACTAACTATACTGGGCTAACTATACTAGCTATACAGGGGTAGCTATACTAACTATACTGGGCTAACTATACTAAATATAGTGGGGCAACTATACTAGCTATACAGGGGTAGCTATACTAACTATACTGGGCTAACTATACTAGTTATACTGGGCTTACTATACTAGCTAAACAGGGGTAACTATACTAGCTATACAGGCGTAGCTATACTAACTATACTTGACTAACTATACTAAATATAGTGGGGCAACTATACTATATACTAGCTTTACAGGGGTAGCTATACTAACTATACTGGGCTAACTATACTAGTTATACTGGGCTAACTATACTAGCTATACAAAGGGTAACTAATAAGGGGGTAACTGTACTAAATATACAGGGTTAACTATACTAGCTATACAGTTGTAGCTATACTAACTCTACTGGGCTAACTATACTAACTATACTGGGCTAACTATACTAAATATAGTGGGGCAACTATACTAGCTATACAGGGGTAGCTATACTAACTATACTATAACTAACTATACTAGTTATACTGGGCTAACTATACTAGCTACACAGGAGTAACTATACTAGCTATACTGGGGTAACTACTAACTATACATGGGTAACTATACTTCCTATACTTGGGTAACTATACTAGGGCAACTTTACTCCTTCTACAGGGGCAACTTTATTAGCTACCTATACTGGGGGCAACTATACCTAGATACTACCTACTTGACTATACACTCCAAATCTTAGGGGGGGCTCCTGCCACTCCAATTAGGGAGGGCTGCTTTCGCCGCAAACTATGCCCCCTGCCGCCCCCCTCCCCCTGGGCCCCAGAGAAAGGTTTGGTCTGGATACCCGTCCCCGGGCTGAAAAAGGTTGGGGACCCCTGCTCTAAACCACAAAGGCTCTCTAAACATAAATACTCAAGAACTAGGCTTCAAAATATTGTCTTGATGGTACAAAACTCCACAAGTACTGCATAAAATATTCCCCTCGTCACCTGACTCTTGTTGGAGATGTGGCGCTGGTGGGGGCGATATCCTTCACATATTCTGGTCCTGCCCTAAAATTACCCCCTTCTGGACGGAAGTCCACCGATTGATGAAATTTATTTCATGGGATAAAATTCCCTTCAACCCAGCCACCATGCTCCTACATAATACCCATGAATCCATTAAGTCATAAAAAATCAATAACTAACTATCCATCTTATTAACACTGCCAGAGCAATTGTCCCTCTTCACTGGAAGTCCCCCAACACCCCTTCAATTAGATCTTGGATCAAAAGAATTGAATTCATAGAGCATATGGAACATCTTATTCTTTTATCGCATGAGCGATCTGAGCAATACACCATGACCTGGTCGGTCTGGATTGACTTCCAATGCTCGGACACATACAAACAAATCATGGGGTCCATGTGATAGTGGGGTGTCTGCATGTCTCCTTTTTTTCCCTCTCTTCCTCTCTCCTCTCCTTGAGCTCACTCTTGCTGTTCCGTACTCATCTTTCTCCCTCCCTGAGTTGGACAGGCCTTGCAAAGCAATTTATGGCATAGATATCTAGGTTTCTAGATTGCTTCTTTTCCTCAGTTACTTACTATGAGTATTCGAATTGAGCACGACCCTTAGTACTTCTTGAATATATGTAATTGTTGGGTTCTCATATTTCTAGATAAGAATGTCATGTTTGATGTGTACATTTATAGTGCTCATACTATTCTACTTTGTACTCAAATGTAAACTGTTGAACTTTTTCAATAAAACTTAATTGAAAAAAAAAAAGATGAAGGTCACAATTCACTGACTTTGTAACTCTGACCAAGCAGCCCCTTATGTAACAAAACACCAAGGGCTTGATTTCACTAACCATAGCACAGCATAACAGTGTTAGTTAGCTACTGTTATACGCGCTACTGAATCACCGCCACTTATTCTGGGCACCCTGCATGCTACATGCGCTAATGGCAGCATAGCGTGCGTAATCAGGCTAAGTCAGGGGAGCGGGCACTCAGCGCATGCTATGCTGCGGGGAGTGCAGCATAGCGAGAGCTAGTAAATTATGCCTGCTCACCCTGCAAACAACGAGCTCTCCACTGTCCTGCCCTGAGCCTCTGTGGGTCCAATCACGTTACAGGATGCTATTCCCGCACTCTGATTGGCCCCGTAGACTGCCTGTCAAGTGACTACCTGTTCCAGTGTGTTGTTATTAATGAATCAACCCCAAAGAGATAATTCTTAAGAAAGCTTTTGTGAATCAATCCAAGCTAATGCTTGCATTTATGTGTGTTATTTTCAATGGGTAAATGTTACCAACATAAATAAAAGCTTACATGAGAAAACTCTTGTTGCTCAAAGCTTAAAGTAAACCTGAGATGGTGAAATATAAAGATTTTATGCTCATCCGGGGCTTCCTCCAGCCCCATGAGCAGCGATGCATCCCTCGCCGTCCTACTGAGTGCCTCCGTTTGCCTAGTAATCTGGCTCAATCGCGCCAGTCAGCTCTTCTGCACATGCGCAGAAGAGCCAACTGGTGCGACTGAGCCGGATTGCCAGGGCTGATTGCGGCTGAAGGGAGGCACTCGGGAGGACAGCGAGGGACACATTGGTGCTCATGGAGCTGGAGGAAGCCCCGGATGAGCATAAAATCTTTATATTTCGCCATCTCAGGTTTACTTTAATGCCTGTTAATTCTATAACACATCAAGTGAGGACCAAGTAAGCAGATAGCAGGTGCAACGTTTGTTCCTGCTCATGCATTATCTGCTTGCTTGCCCATTATTTTATCATTGTATAAATTATGGGCGTTAAAATGTGAATAGTAAGACGTTAAAAGTACATACATAATCCATGCATTACAGCATAATGATGCTTTTTGTGTCAGAAATATTTTATCTTGATTATTAAATTGTTGTTTATTTTTAGATCATCTCAAGTAGCTGTAAGAATTATAATTGGGAATACATATTTATATATATATAATATAATATGGAACTCTATGTGGAATAGCTACACCACAATCATTTTTGTGGGGGATCAGCAAAGACCTCCACATTATATATTGGTCTCTGCACAGGGGCGTAGCAATAGGGGGTGCAGAGGTAGCGACCGCATCGGGGCCCTTGGGCTTGAGGGGCCCCGAAGGGCCCTCCCTGAACTACAGTATTAGCTCTGTATTGGTCCTGTGCTCATAGTAATCACTTCTATAGATACTTTGAATAGTGGTAATCATTAACAAGCTGTTCCCCATCCCCTTCTTGCACCTCTGACACTGTAGTTGCCATTGGCAGGTTTTGGTGCGCCAAATCAATTGTTATGTATAGAGTGCTTGGGGGGCCCCAATGTAAAACTTGCATCGGGGCCCACAGCTCCTTAGCTACGCCACTGTCTCTGCACTTATGAGAAGTGTTCTAACCTACTGAGGAGTGACCTGATACGCCTGTTCCCTCCTCTTGAGCAAATAGCTCTTTTAGATATTAAGCGACTTATCTGTGCTTTCTAGTACCTATAGGGCCTGTCCCCCTTGGACTTAGTGTTAGTTAAAATCTGCCGACAGGTTTTTGGCCAGTCCATCTTCTCATGGGGGATTTTCAGAATTTTCTTTGTTTTCAACAGCATTTCACAAACAGCAGTTTACCTGCCAGAAATAGTAAGATACCAGCCAGCCTCCCTACTCACTTGCACACTATTTCATCAGTTAGACTTTGCAACTGCTTTTCAGGAAATGCTGTTGAAAACAAAGAAAACCCTGAGACTCCCACATGAGGAAATGGACTGGCCCAAAACCTGTTGGTTCTGTCAGATTTTAACTGCCTACTTTTTTGTGATAGTGATCCTTTAACCACTTTACTCTATCTGGACGGATATATCCGTCCAGATAGACTGTGCTGCTCCTGCAGAGTGGTGCGCGTGATCGGGCGCGCTCCCGTGCACGCTCTCGCGCATGCTCCCGCTCGCGCTCCTGCTGCCTGCCGCTAGCCCCCCGATCAGTAAATGGGAATATAATTCCCAGTCCCCCGGAGAAATACCGACGCTTTCTAAGCAGAAAGCGCTGTATTTCTGGCCGGAAATTTTTTTTACAGCCTCCTAATAGTTCCTGGCAGCGTGATCGTACGCTCCAGGAACTTTTTTGTCTTGTGGCCAAATAGTAAACTGCACCCACATACATTTTTTAAATAAAAAATTACATTAAATTACATCTAAAAATAGCTGTTTACTTCCCAAACTAAAATTACCCACATACATTTTTTAATTAAAAAATAAATGAAAAAATTACAATAAAAAAAAACTACTACATAAATAGTTACCTAAGGATCTAAACTTTTTAAATATACATGTTAGCATCTTATTCATTTTTTTTTTAAATTATAAGCTTGTAAATAGTGATGAACGCAAATTGAAAAAATGCACCTTTATTTCTAAATAAAATATCGGCGCCATAAATTGTGATAGGGACATAATTTAAAAGGCGTAATAAGCGGGACAAATACGCAAATAAAATACATGGGTTTTAATCACGGTAGCATGTATTAATTTTAAACTACAATGGCCAAAAACTGAGTGAGAAATAAGGATTTTTTTCAATTTCTTTCTTAACCACTTTACCCCCACGTGTACAAATTTCTCCGTCCCTTTTTCCATCCTTTCACCCCCAGGGACGGAGAAATCCGTACTTTCCGCGCTCCCGACGCTGCCCGCTCTCCAGCTCGCTCTAGCGCGCACTCCCGCTGGTAAACACGCCGCCCGCCGCTCGCCCGGAGATCAATGAACGGGAAAATCCATTCCCGTTCATTGATCTAAGCCCCGCAATGATCCGCTGCTTCTCCGATAAGCAGCGCGATCATTGTGAAAAAAAAAACTTTCTCTGCCTCCTAGTACTTCCTGCAAGCGTCCGGAAGGACGCTTGCAGGTCGCATTAAACAAAAAGTTACTGTTGCCATCTTGTGGCCAAATAGTAAAACTACACCCTAAAGCATTTTTTTTACATACAAATAAATGTTTTACACAAAAAATTATCTCCTTACCCCCCACACTCCCCAATTTTTTTTTTGTAATTAAAAAACTAAATTACATTTAAAAAAAAAAACATAAATAGTTACCTTAGGGACTGAACTTTTTAAATATTTATGTCAAGAGGGTATAACACTGTTACTTTATAAACTATGGGCTTGTAATTAGGGATGGACGCAAAACTGAAAAAAATGCACCTTTATTTCCAATTAAAATATTGGCGCCAAACATTGTGATAGGGACATAATTTAAAAGGTTTTATAACCGGGACAAATGGGCAAATACATTTCATGGGTTTTAATTACAGTAGCATGCATTATTTAAAAACTATAAAGGCTGAAAACTGAAAAATAATAAATTTTTTCCCACATTTTTTCCTATTTTCCCATTAAAACACATTTAGAATAAAATAATTCTTGGCATAATGTCCCACCTAAAGAAAGCCTAATTGGTGGCGAAAAAAACAAGATATAGTTCATTTCATTGTGATAAGTAATGATAAAGTTATAGACGAATGAATGGAAGGAGCGCTGAAAGGTGAAAATTGCTCTGGTGGTCAAGGGGTAAAACCCCTCAGTTGGGAAGTGGTTAATCTGCCTGTTAAAAATCGATTTAGAAAAAAAATAATTCTTAGCAAAATGTACTACCTAAAGAAAGCCTAATTAGTGGCGGAAAAAACAAGATATAGATCAATTAATTGTAATTAGTAGCGATAAAGTTATTGGCGAATGAATGGGAGGTGAACGTTGCTCGGATGCATGATATTTTCCACGCTGTAGGCTGAAGTGGTTAATACAGTTGTGTTTTTTTTAACCACGTAAGTACCAGCAGTCTGACTCCTTAAAGGAGTTTTCAGGGCAAATCTATCCGGGGGCTTCCTCCAGCCCCAAGCTCCCAGGACCTCCCTCGTCGCAGCTCTGAAGTCAGCCATTCGCCGGAGCTCCGACCTGGAGGTCGCTCTGACGTCATCACCGGGGACCGGGTCGGAGCTGCGGCGAACGGCTGACTTCAGAGCTGCGGCGAGGGAGGTCCTGGAAGCTTGGGGCTGGAGGAAGCCCCCGGTAAGTACTACTCTTTTTCATAGATTTGCCCTGATAACTCCTTTAAGGACCAGAGACTTGCTGGTACAAAAACGGGACTCACCAATGTCATGTTGCATGGACCTGTCTCTCTCACCATTCACGCCGCTCTCCTGTTGCTGAATCCCTCTCGCTCTACTGATGCTATGACAGCAGAGGTCTGTGAGCCGGTTAGGAGCTGATTTCATTGGCTCCTCACAGTGATCACAGGGTCAGGAGCCAATGAAATCGGCTCCTAACTGGCTCACAGAGCTCTGCTGTCATAGCGACTGCAGAGCAAGTGGGTTGCAACAGTATGAGAGCGGCGCGATAGGCGGTTGCAGCGGGAGCGTGTGGTGCAGAAAGTGAAATCTACGACCTGGCAGGGATAACAGGTCCCAAACAGGGCATAGATTTCAATTACCAACGTCCGGAAGTGGTTAAATAAAGTAACTTTAGTAACTTTCAGAATACAGACAGTATACCTAGTAGCTCAGCATATTCAATATTCAATTCATTAAATACAAGGCCAGGATTATAACGTGGGGAGACATGTGCCAACAAATGTCTTGCCAATGTGGATACACTGAGAATCACGTAAATCTCGTATGATCAAAAAAATCTGTGTATAAATATAGGTATAAGAAAGATCATAAGATACATTGCTGAGATATGATCTGAAGGAAGTGGTACATATTCTTATCTTATGTACTCCTTAAAGTGTACCAGAGCTTAAAAATTAAACGATTTTATAGATACCTGGGGCTTCCTCCAGCCCCATCTGTTCGGATCGCTCCCACACCGTCCTCCGCTGCCCGCAGCTCTGGTATCGAGTCCCAGCTCTTCCATCAGTCAAAGCCAGCCTAACGTAAGAGAAGTGCGCTGTTTGCGTATCTCTCCAGCAGCCGCTGGAGAGATACGTAGAGGGCGCACTTCTTCTGCGTAGCTGGCCCTGATTGACGTCAGTGAGAGGACCCGGTTCCTGAAGCTGCAGACAGCGGAGGACGGCGGCGTGGGAGCGATCCGAGCAGATGGGGCTGGAGGAAGCCCCAGGTATCTATAAAATCTTTTTCATTTTTAAGCTCTGAGTCCCTTTAAGAGCAAAATATGTTGCTAAATTATTTTGCTATTACTAAATTGACTATAACCGTGTTCAGGGCCGGGCCGAGGCATAGGCTGGAGAGGCTGTGTAGGAGGGGACACACAGTTCATTCAGCTGTCATTCCTAATTGTGTTTGAACCAGAAATAAATAAGAAAAGGGGATACATGGCAGTGACTGCAAGCCATATAACTAGATATTAAGGTGTTGGGGACGTTGTGGGCCCTGTGGCCCTCTTAGTCTAATAGCAATCAGTGTGTGACAGCTGGGGTGGCAGGGATGGAGGGGCGCACTTTGGTGTCTCAGCCTTGGGTGCTGGAGGACCTTGTCCCAGCTCTGACCGTGTTATATGAAATCTTTGTATATCCTCTGTATACACTGTGTACATTTTTTATAGAAAAAGGGTTTGCTCACAGACTCTAGTTATTTCATTGGAAATACTATGACTGTTATACCAAAAATACATATTGTTGGTATATCAGTAGCTGAGAGCTCATCTGACCGACCCAGGAGATTTTAATGCTTACTTGAGTTGAGTATTCTCCACAGTTGGTTCACCTATTTTATATAGGAAACTGGCAGTGAATCCACCCAAAATTTAGGTACAGGTATTTGATGAAAAATTATTTATTATTTATTTTTTTAATGAATACTTTTTATGTTTGCATGCAGTTGATCTTTATTGACCAGCTTTATAAAACTGTTAGGAATAGTGAAATTACCTCAGTGGCGGAAAGCAATGCTACCGCCGCTTCGGCGTCTGACGTCATGGCGGCTCTCGCCGCATCATTGCAGGCGTCTCTCACGGCTTCTGGCAGAACAGGTCTCTCTGCTGCACATCAGGTCAGGTCGGCATGCTCGCGCATGGAGCGGCAGGACCTTTATGGGCTTAGGAGACGAGTCAGCTGATCGGCCGGTCAGCTGACATCTGGCTGCTGTCTCTCTTTGCTGATTGGTGGAAGTATTTTGGGCGGGACGTTTGGAATTGCCTGTCTGCATTTAAGCTTGGAGATGTCAGTAGCCCATTGTCTGTTGATGCGAATACTTCACGGTGCTAGCGCTCAGACCTTAGTCAGATCCTTGTGTGCTACTGTGCTTTGATCCGGCAGGACCCCGGGGATTTCACACTAGACTAGGATTAATATATATACATTGTATTGATTACTTGTTGATGACTCTTTGCCTGTTCTTGACTCTGATTCTGCCTTACGATTCTGTACCTCTGCCAATCTGATCTGTTGCCGACTTCTGCCTGAATACTTACTCTGATTCTGCCTTACAATTCTGTACCTTTACCAATCTGATCTGTTGCCAACCTCTGCCTGTCTGACCTCGCTCCCACCAGTGGGCCCTCGCCACTGGGGGTTACTCCTCACCTCCACCAGTGGGCCTTCCCCACTGGGGGTTACTACCGCTGTATTGCTATTATTATATTGTGTAAACGTGTGCACCAATCACTTGCATATACATCTATTAAAGTATACTGATGTCAGTAGCGCGCTGAGCTGATCACTGCTGATCATTACAGAAACTTTTTTGTTTCTTACTTGTATCTGATGTCATTCAGTAGTCCATCCTCCATGTGATATTTCTGTATGATCTTCATTTGCTTCTCGCAGTCAGTAGAGGTGGCACAGGAAGGTCCAGCTGTGTGGTGGATGAGTACGTTATTCAATGAAGTGCCCAAGGGCACTATAGACTTTGTGCACTTGTTGCTCTCGGCTTTCCACCCTGCTCTGTCTACCATAGGCAGAGTTGTACACACTAGAGGCAGAGAAAATATGACATTAGTAAATAGCTTGTACGGTAAACTATCTAAACATTTGCTTAAAGGACACCCAAGGTGAAAATAAACTAATGAAATAAACAATTGTATCTATTTTCCTTCTCCTAAAAATGACTTTTTAAGATATTCCGCAGTTTTATTTTATGTTTAAATCTACTTTTTAAGTTTTAACTGTTTTATTGTTTTTGCTCAATGACACATTCATTGACGTATGCCAGAGCTAAAATCAATGAACTATTGATCCTTTTCATCTCTTTCCTGCTCTCAGAAGCCATTTTCTGCTAGGAAAGTGTTTTATAGTTGGAAATTCTTATCAGTGAGGGTCACACTGTAGTCACTTCCTGTCTGAGTCAGGACTGAGTCAGCCACTTACATACCTGATATTTACCTCTTTCAGGCAGAGAAAGAAAAAAGGAACACAGCATAGTTATTTGTGTGCTAGGCACTGTACATACACATGTCTATCTCATCATGTCACATGTCACCTCGGGTATCCTTTAAACATTAGTTTATGTGTTGTCTGTCCACATTGCATGTGTGTAATGGAGCAATAAAAACTTGAATTTTTTGCTTCATTAAGTCTGTGTGCGGACCCCTCCTTTGGATACTTGTCTGTCCACTAGTCATATAACAGCTGACATTTTTCTTCTGCACTTTGATAAATTAGAAAAGATCAAATGGTTTCCAAAAGTAACTTCACTATATTTTGAAAGCCTGAGGCCCATATTCTATTTACAGTATTCATCTCCTGAGTTTTCTCCAAGGAGATATTTTCAAACCTTTAGGCTGGTTTCACAGTGGGACGTTACAGGCGCACGTTAGAGCAGCCTGTAACGCAGCCCACCGCACAGTAATGAAAAATCAATGGGGCTGTTCACAGTGCCCACGTTGCGTTACATTGTAACGCTGCGTCACAAGACAACGTACTGCATGCAGTACTTTAGACGCGGCTGAGCCGCGTTAGACTGCTTGCACATGCTCAGTAATGTTGTGGAGGAGCGGAGAGCGGCCAGGCACATGGCTAATTAATATGCACTGCACGTTGTGACGTGCAGTGTTTACTTCCTGGAGCGGCCGCTCTGTGCGGCGATTGGCCGGCGGGACCACGTGATGCCGCATGCGCACAAGAGTGCGCATCACGGCATCACTGACGCCAGAGTGAGCTGCACAACGCGGCTCACTCTGACGTCCAGATCCAGCACCACCAGGCGTTGCGTTAGGGGGACGTTATACGACCTTAACGTCCCCTCTAACGCAACGTCCTGGTGTGAAATTAGCCTTAAAGCTCACACAAAGCAAGAAAATACTCAATGTAAGTTTGATATTACAGTTTTACCTATTTTCTAGTCCTTTTTCTATTGCTAAGTGTGGAAAATAATCTCCTGGGAAAACTCAGAGAAAAAGTTAATTGTATAATGGTCTAAGGGTTAATTGGATATGTCTTTAAAAAAGCCCTATTATGAGTTCTTTGTGCACAACCATTGTGAGCTTCTCAAAATACAACTTCCATAACTATCACTCTGCAAAAAGGTCTTCTATTTTATAAGTAAAATCCCAAAATGCTGTGCTACTTGAAGGACTAAAAGATGAGAGGGCTTAAACAAATAAGCCATCTTGTGCTCTCGCCGCAGCCCCGGTCCTCCGCATTGTCCCACTGGCCACCGGTAAAGACCGCGACCACGCTGGTGGGTCAGCTCTTCTGCACCTGCACGGACATTCGTGCCCACGGGTCTACATCACCTGGCGCATACTGTACCTGTGCAGTAGTTGTGCGCAGGCGCAGTACGTGCCAGATGACATGGACACGCTGGCGCAGAAGACCCGACCCACTGGCAGGGTCTCAATCTTTACGGGCGGCCAGCGGTACAACACGAAGGACCAGGGCTGCGGTCGAGGACACGAGACAGCTGATATGGGCTGGAAGAGGCCCCAGGTGAGTAAAACTAGCCCCCTTGCCTCGGAAGTCCTTAAAAGGGGCACTAACTATATTGTGACAGGGTGTCACAGGCTCTTATAGGAAAGGTTATGGATGGAGTGTATGTAGCACCTTGTTTAAGGTGCTTGGTCAAATAAAGCTCCAGGAAAAAAAACAAAAAACTGTGTGTGCTAATGTTGGTTTTTTCAAAAGCCGGTTAAGGGTCCCGGAGCTGGCCAGGGAAGTGTGGGTGGGTTCCCTGGCCACCTGGCACAGTCCAGGTATTACCCCTGTGCAGGGTGGAGCACAAGTGCTGAATAAAGGTCAGCCAGTCTGACCAGGAAGGAGCTCACTTGGTTCCTGAACTCTGGAGGGAACAGAGCTCTCACATGGGAGAAAAAGCTAAACTCTACATGTACAATGTAAGTTGCCATGTTGCTTGTATGTTTTGCTACAATACTGTTTATGTATAGTCAGTCAGGGACTGGAGTGAGACAGGTAGTTGCTCAGCCGAGCTAGGTTTTGTTTTGTTTGATGGACTGTTTTGTATTCACTGGCAACTGTTTAATTTTCATAAATAAACCAGGCAGGAGCCTGACTTTTACAATATTGGAAGCCTGCTGTCTCTTCTATGAACTGTCTTAACCCTGTTGCTATGGGTAACCGCTACAATTGGTGGAGGATGCGGGCAGGAAGAGACAGCAAAAACTGCAGCCAGTCTTAAAGGGCTAGCGCTCCAATTTTCAAGAACAAGTGGCGGCTGGATAAAATTGTTGCCAAGACATGGAGGACGTCCTCAAGCAGCTGCTCATCTCTAACGCGGCTCAGCAACAAGCTAATGCAGCCCAGAGAGAGACCAATGCCCAGTTGATACAGACTGTCACAGCGCAACAAGAGGCTAACTGACTGTTGACCGCACAACTGACGGACGTTGCCGCAGCTGTGGAGAGTGATCGGAAATCCCTTACAGAAGTGGTGCAGCAGTTGATAAATCACACCATGGAGGGGGCCCCGGAATCACGGGGCAATACTAGAACAATCCGAGCTAGCCACTTTCTTCAAAAAATGACACCACATGATGATGTGGAGGCTTTCCTTCATACCTTTGAATGGACTGCAGAAAGGGAGGCCTGGCCTACGGATCAATGGGCAGGACTGGTTGCACCTTTCCTAATTGGGGACTCTCAGAAAGCATATTTTGATTTAACCCCAGAGGATGCCAAAAGTTATGAGAAACAAAGCAGAGATACTTTGCCGACTAGGCGTCACTCCAGCAGTGCGGGCCCAGCGTGTGCATAAATGGACTTACCATCCAGAAAAGTCACCGCGATCGCAGATGCATGATCTGGTTTATCTGGTAAAGAAATGGTTACAGCCTGAGGCCCTTACATGCTCCCAGATCGTGGAGAGGGTTACTATGGATCATTTCATCCGATGTTTGCCTCCTAAACTGCGCAAGTGGGTGAGCCATGCAGATCCACAGTCAGCTGACGAGCTGGTCGAGATGATTGAGCGCTTCATCGCTGCTGAGGATTTCCTAGCCTGGTCTCCAGCAAAGGATACTACCCTGCAAAGGCGAGCTCCTCCCCTAGCAGGTGGAAGGAGGGTTGGTCCCCGAGAACCCGGAAGTGAAAGAAAGGCTGGGGAAAAAGCCCAAAGATGAGGCAAAAGTCCGTACAAACCTTCCCACAGGAGGACGCGGCCCCATACAGTGTTGGAGGTGTAATGACTGGGGACATATTGCGGCCCGGTGTCCCTTACCTGAGGAGTCAATGGAGTGTGACTATGCTCGAAGGATGTCCCTATTCGCTCGGCCGGTATGTACTGTAGATACTGAGTTACACATGTCAGTTGTAAAGATAAATGGAAGGTTTGTTCATGCATTGCTGGATTCCGGCAGTTTAGTGACTTTAGTTCATGCTAAGCTGGTGAGCTCTGATCAGCTCAATGAACCTCGCATTGGGGTCAGCTGCATACATGAGGACTCTAAAAGTTATCCCACTGCATTTGTGACATTTGAAACTGACTGTGGAACTGTTTGTCATGAAGTGGGTGTGTCATCAGTGCTATTACATAGTGTAATTTTGGGACGAGACTTTCCCCACTTCTGGGAGTTATGGAGGGGCAAGGAACCCCTAGGTACCCCTCCTGATAAGTTCTCAGAGGACTGTATGCCTAAATATGATGTGTCCATGGGGAATTTGAGTAATCCAGGGGCCAATGGCAATGAAGTAAACATTTCTCCCTTGACTGTATTTGCGGGTGAACCGGAGTTGCCTCTGGAGACCTCCATAGAGCCTGCAGTGCGGGATTTGGAGGTCTCTAGAGATAACTTCGGGACAGCCCAGTTGAGGGACCCCACCCTGACTAGGGCCTGGGAAAATGTTGTCATGATTGATGGTATGCCACAAGGGTCTGGTACAGAGAATGTATTTCCTCATTTTGCGGTGGTAAATGATTTATTATACCGAATGAGCCAGGAGAGAGAAGGACTGCTAGAACAATTGGTGGTGCCCCAACCCTTTCGAAAGACCGTGTTAGACCTGGCTCATAAACATGTCATGGGAGGTCACCTCGGGGCTGAGAAAACTCAACAACGGGTCTTACAGAGGTTTTATTGGGCAGGTGTCTTTGCAGAAATTAAGAGATATTGTGAATCTTGCCCATAATGCCAATTGTCAGCCCCTCTGGCTCACTTCCGAGGCCCTCTAATTCCCTTGCCTATCATTGACATACCTTTTGAGCGGATGGCAATGGATCTGGTTGGACCCCTAGTTAAGTCAGCCAGGGGTCATCAATACATTCTTGTGATCCTCGATTATGCCACACGCTACCCTGAGGCTATACCATTAAGAAACATGGCCTCCAAGACCATTTCAAAAGAGTTGATGCATGTGTTCTCTCGCACTGGTATACCAAAGGAGATCCTAACCAATCAGGGCACACCCTTTATGTCAAAAATCATGAAGGAGTTGTGTCAACTTCTGGGAATAAAGCAGCTTCGCACATCGGTCTACCATCCACAGACCGATAAGCTGGTGGAGCGATTTAACAAGACCCTAAAAGGGATGTTAAAGAAAGTGGTGGATAAGGATGGGAGAGACTGGGACTGTCTTTTGCCATATCTCATGTTTGAAGTCAGAGAAGTTCCCCAGTCCTCTACCGGGTTTTCCCCGTTCGAACTAGTATACGGGAGACGTCCACGGGGACTTCTTGACATTGCCAAAGAGTCATGGGAACAAGAATCCACTCCCCATAGGAGCATAATTGAACATGTGTCCACTATGCAAGACAGGATCTCTGCTGTTATGCCATTTGTCCGGGAACACATGCAGCGGGCACAAGAAGCCCAAAGTCGGGTTTACAACCGCTCAGCTAAAGTTAGGTCTTTTAACCCTGGGGATCGGGTGTTGGTGTTGATCCCCACGGTAGAAAGCAAGTTCTTAGCAAAATGGAAGGGGCCCTATGAAATTTGCGAGAAAGTGAGTGAGGTAACTTACAAGGTTTATCAGCCAGATAAAAGAAAGAAGGAACAAATTTACCACGTTAGCCTGATAAAGCCTTGGAAAGATAGAGAGGTTATGTTAGCCACTCTGCAGTTGCCTTCCACAAGCCAGGAGGGGATCCGAAAGGTAAAAGTTGTGGACTCCCTGTCCACCGTCCAAAAGCAGGAGGTCAGGGAATTTCTGCAAAGGAATGCGGATGTGTTTTCAGATTTACCAGGTTGTACCTCCATCATTAAACATGACGTTATTACTGATGCCAAGGTTCGGGTTCGCCTAAAGCCCTATAGAATTCCAGAAGCTCGCAGACAGGCTGTTGAAAAAGAAATTGAAAAGATGCTAGAACTAGGGGTCATTGAGAGGTCTACAAGTGAGTGGAGTAGCCCCATTGTCTTAGTTCCAAAACCAGATGGGTCCCTAAGGTTTTGTAATGATTTCCGTAAATTAAATGCAGTGTCAAAATTCGATGCTTATCCCATGCCGAGAATTGATGAGCTGACTGAGAGACTAGGCCCCGCCAGATACATTACAACGCTAGATCTCACTAGAGGTTACTGGCAGGTGCCTTTAACAGATAGAGCTAAAGAGAAAACAGCATTTTCCACCCCTTATCAGTGCTGGGCCGAAATTACGCATTAGCGTAATTACGCATCGTAATTCACTACAAATGCACCGTAAGCTTTACGTGTAAGGTTACGGTTTTACGCGTAATTAATTACGCGTAGACCGTAGGTTACGTTATTACGCGTCACAAATTACGCGTAAGGCAGTAAACTCCCATTGAAATTACACAGTCTGCCGTAATCGCGTAAAATTACGCTCCCGTATAATATAAAAAAGCTGCCGACTTTAAGGGTTAATAGCAAAGCCCCCTTAATTGCTAAGAGCCTCAAATTTGGAGAATATATTAAGGAGATCAGAAGGAATAAGAGGGAAAAAAAGTTTTCAAAAAGACCTTATAGTTTTTGAGAAAATCGATGTTAAAGTTTCAAAGGAAAAATATATACATTTAAAAACCCGCCGACTTTAACGGTTAATAGCAAAGGCTGCTTAAAAGTTAGGAACACCAAATTCACAGGGTATATTAAGGGGATCAGTGGGAATAAGAGGAAAATTTTTTTTTTCAAAAAGACCTTATAGTTTTTGAGAAAATCGATTTTTAAGTTTCAAGGGCAAAAATGTCTTTTAAATGCGGAAAATGTCAGTTTTTTTTGGAGCCCAAATACAAAGATGCTTTCGAGAGCTCTGAGCTATATAGCTCAGAGCTCTGTCGGTCCGTGCAGCGCAGACGGGGATGCAGCGGCGGCGGCGAGTGACGTCGGGTGCGGTGGTGTTACAATTCTAACAACTTTGTTACATTGTAACTGATTAGTATATTTCCGAGGATATTGCGTGGGAACTGGCTTTTTAAAGGGACAGGTAAGTATTAATGGTTAATTAAGAATATTAAAGGACTTTTTTCGTGGTTATGTTTTTTGTTCAATTAAAATAATTTTTCTATGTGTTTGTGTGTTTATTTACTTTTAACTCTTAAAGGAAATGGGTAAGGGGTACAAGTACCTCTATACGCATTTCTCCTGGGAGGGGGGGTGGGCATCTGGGGGACCCCTTTTTAAAGGGGACTCCCAGATGCCACCATGAACCCCCCCCCCCCCCCAGGAAATCGCGGCCTCCACCTCCACCGCCCATCGGAGGTGGAGAAGAGCCCCTTGTCCTTGGCTTCCGAGACCCCCCAATCCATGGACCATGCGGGCTGGTATAGTCAGGGTGCGGAGCCCCACGCGGCCGGTGCTCCGCATTCTGGCTATCCCAGTCTGCATGGGGGACAAGGGGTTAAAGAGGTCTGGGAGGGGGGACCCCACGTCGTTTTTTTTTAATATTTCCCACACTCAGAACGAAGTAAGTAAAACTCTTCCCACTTGGGGGAATCTATGAAAATAAAACACTATTGTTACCTGTGCAAAAAAAAACCTGACATTTTCCGCATTTAAAAGACATTTTTGCCCTTGAAACTTAAAAATCGATTTTCTCAAAAACTATAAGGTCTTTTTGAAAAAAAAATTTTCCTCTTATTCCCACTGATCCCCTTAATATACACTGTGAATTTGGTGTTCCTAACTTTTAAGCAGGCTTTGCTATTAACCGTTAAAGTCGGCGGGTTTTTAAATGTATATATTTTTCCTTTGAAACTTTAACATCGATTTTCTCAAAAACTATAAGGTCTTTTTGAAAACTTTTTTTTCCCTCTTATTCCTTCTGATCTCCTTAATATATTCTCCAAATTTGAGGCTCTTAGCAATTAAGGGGGCTTTGCAATTAACCCTTAAAGTCGGCGGCTACCTAACATTGATCCATGCGTCAACTTTTCCGCTTAGCAGCATTACCGCACTAATTGCTAGTAGGAATTTACGCGTAAGCCAATAACGTAACAACCTGAATTACGGTATTCTTACGCGTAATTGCGTAAGGGCTATGCGTAATTACAAACATATACCGTAAAAGAATGTCTATGCCGTAAGCGTAATTCCGTAATGCGTAATAGCGTAAAATTACGCGTAATGATCCGTAAGCGTAGTTTTTTCCATTACGCCCAGCACTGCCCCTTATGGCTTGTTCCAATATGTACGCATGCCTTTTGGATTGCAGGGAGCCCCTGCAACCTTTCAACGCATGATGGATGAGATATTACGTCCGCATCAGCATTTTGCGGCGGCATATCTAGATGATGTGGTGGTGTTTAGCATGGATTGGGAAAGTCATCTCCCTAAGCTCCAGGCAGTGATAAATTCCATAAGACAGGCGGGTTTAACTGCCAATCCAAAGAAAAGCACAATAGGACTAGAGGAGGCCCGTTACCTTGGTCACATAATTGGGCGGGGTCTCATAAAGCCACAGCTAAACAAAATTGAAGCTATCAAAGATTGGCCTCGGCCCACAACAAAGAAGCAGGTGAGGACTTTTCTCGGCATGATAGGGTACTATCGGAAGTTCATCCCAAATTTTGCCACTGCAGCACCTCCTTTGACGGATCTAACGAAAGGAAAAGAGTCAGTAATGGTGAGGTGGAATCCTGAAGCAGACAGAGCATTTCAAGAGCTGAAATTAGCTCTGTGTCATCAACCGGTAATAATTTCCCCAAATTTTGAAAGGCAGTTCATAGTGCAAACTGATGCTTCAAGTGTGGGGTTGGGGGCGGTCCTGTCATAGTTGGTCAGGGGTGAGGAGCACCCAGTGGTCTATTTGAGCCGAAAGCTGTCTCCTGCTGAAAAAAATTATAGTATAGTAGAGCAAGAATGTTTAGCGATTAAATGGGCATTGGAGTCTCTACGATACTATCTGCTCGGACGCCAATTCAGGCTCATCACTGATCACTCACCCCTGACCTGGATGTCCCAGGCAAAAGAGAGAAATGCTAGGGTTACCAGATGGTTTCTGTCCCTTCAGAATTTCAGTTTCACCATTGAACATCGTGCAGGGAAGTTGCAGGGCAACGCAGATGCCCTGTCTAGGACACACTGTATGGTGGCAACCAGTGTCCGACCCCATGGGTTCGAACAGAGGGGGGAGATATGTGACAGGGTGTCACAGGCTCTTATAGGAAAGGTTATGGATGGTGTGTATGTAGCACCTCGTTTAAGGTGCTTGGTCAAATAAAGCTCCAGGAAAAAACAAAAAAAACAAAAAAAAAACCAAAACTGTGTGTGCTAATGTGGCTTTTTCAAAAGCCGGTTAAGGGTCCTGGAGCTGGCCAGGGAAGTGTGGGTGGGTTCCCTGGCCACCTGGCCCAGTCCAGGTATTACCCCTGTGCAGGGTGGAGCACAGGTGCTGAATAAAGGTCAGCCAGTCTGACCAGGAAGGAGCTCACTTGGTTCCTGAACTCTGGAGGGAACAGAGCTCTCACATGGGAGAAAAAGCTAAACTCTGCATGTACAATGTAAGTTGCCATGTTGCTTGTATGTTTTGCTACAATACTGTTTATGTATAGTCAGTCAGGGACTGGAGTGAGACAGGTAGTTGCTCAGCCGAGCTAGGTTTTGTTTTGTTTGATGGACTGTTTTGTATTCACTGGCAACTGTTTAATTTTCATAAATAAACCAGGCAGGAGCCTGACTTTTACAATATTGGAAGCCTGCTGTCTCTTCTATGAACTGTCTTAACCCTGTTGCTATGGGTAACCGCTACAATATATATAAAATCGTGTGTGTGTGTGTGTGTGTGTGTGTGCGTGCATGCGTGCGTGCGTGCCGCAATCACTCGAAAACCGATTTGAATGAAACTTGGTATGCAGATCCCTTACTACCTGGGATGATATGTTCTGGGGGTCTCGCATCCCCCCTGCACACCTGGGCGGAGCTACAAACAGCTAATCAGATTTCACCCATTCATGTCAATGGAAAAAATGTAAAAGGCTGCCATTCTCACAGTAATCAAGCCAGAGTCCCCACACTTGGCACAGTTGGTCACTTGGTGATCGAGGTTACAAATCCAGGAAAAGTGGGCGGAGCATTAAACAGCCAATCAAATTTTAGCCATTCATTTTAAATGAGAAAATGTAAACTGCAGCCATTCTTACACTGTTAATCGCAGGGTTCTCAAACTTGCCACACTTGGTCACTGGGTGAATGGGATTCAGATTTCAGAAAGTGGGTGGAGCCTACAACAGCCAATCAAAATTCACCTATTGAATTTCAAGGGGAATATTTAAACTGCTGCCATTCTTACAGTGTGGCTTCAAACTTGCTACAGTCGGTTATTGGGTGACTGGGGTCCAAATTCACTAAAGGGGCGAGGCAACAAACAGCCAATCAGATTTCCGTGGTGGATAAACTGCTTCCATTCACACATTTTTGATGCCAGGAACCTGAAAGCTCACAAACTTGGTCATTGAGCGACTGTGTGTCAAGGTTAAAAAAAGTGGGCGGAGCCAAAAACAAATTTCACTGGGAAAATGTGAACTGCAGCCATTCTTACACCATTAATTGCAGGGTTCTCAAACTTTGCACAGTTGGTCATTAAGTGAATGAGATTAAGATTTTGGAAAGTGGGTGGAGACTACAACAGCCAATGAAAATTCACTTTTTGATTTTCAAAGGGAATATTTAAACCATTCTTATACGGTTAATAGCAGATGCCTCAAACCTGGTACAGTTGGTGACTGGGTGACTGGGGTTCAAATGCAGAAAGGGGGCGGAGCCACAAACAGCCAATAAGATTTGTTTATTTTTCAATGGGAATAAACAAAGTATTGATACCAAGGACCCCAAAGCTGATAATGTCAAGGTTACAAAAAGTGGGCGGCGCCAACAACCTAATTTTTTTACATGGCAGGGTTCCCAAACTTGACACAATTGGCTAATGGGTGACTGGGATTTTTATTCAGAAATGTAGGTGGAGCCTACAACAGCCAATCAAAATTCACCTATTGATTTTAAAGGAGAATATTTACATTGCTACCATTCTTACACGGTTAATGGCAGAGGCCTCAAACCTGATACAGTCAGTCATTGGGTGAGTGGGGTCCAAATTCACTAAAGGGGATAGGGCCACAAACAGCCAATTAGAATTGTTAGATTGATTTCAGCCATTTTGTTATTGGCAGGGTTCTCAAACTTGACACAGATGGCCACTTGGTGACTGGGATTAATATTCAGGAAAGTGGGTGGAGCCTACAGCAGCCAATCAAAATTCACCTTTTGATTTTCAAGGGTAATATTTACATTGCTGCCATTCATACAAAGGCCTCAAATCTGGTGCAGTCTGTCACTGGGAGACTGCCAGACAGGGGTTTAAATTCTGAAAAGGGAGTGGGCCAAAAACAGCTAATCGGATTTGTTTAATTTCAATGGGAAAATGCAATTTATTGATGCCAAAGACCCCACAGCTCATAAACTTAGTCATTAAGTGACTGTATGTCTAAATTAGAAATAGTGGGCAGAGCCAAAAACAACTAACTTTTTACATGGGAAAATATAAATTGCAGCCATTCTTACACTGTTAATGGCAGGGTTCTCAAACTTGACACAGTTGGTCACTGGATGACCGGGATTAATATTCAGAAAAGTAATTGGAACCTACTAGAACCAATCAAAATTCACCTATTGATTTTCAAGGGGAATATTGAAACTGCTGCCATTTATACACTGTTATTGGCAGAGGCCTCAAACCTGCTACAGTCGGTCATTAAAAGTGACTGGGGTTCAAATTCACTAAAGGGGCAGAGCCACAAACAGCCAGATTTCTTTGCTGGATAAACTGTTTCCATTAGTACAATTTTAATGCCAGGAACCCGAAAGCTCACAAACTTGGTCAATAAGTGACTGTGTGTCAAGGTTACAAAAACTGGGTGGAGTCAAAAACAGATTTTTCTGGGAAAATGTAAACTGCAGCCCTTTTTCATTGTTAATGGCAGGGTTCTCAAAATTTGCACAGCTGGTTACTTACTGGATGACTGGGATTAATTTTCAGAAAAATGGAAGGAGCCTAAAAAAGCCAATCAAAATTCACCTGTTGATTTTTAAGGGGAATATTAAAATTGCTGCCATTTTTGCACGGTTGATGGCACAAGCCTCAAACCTGATACAGTTGGCCATTGAGTCACTGGGGTTCAAATTCAGAAAAGGGGACAGAGCCACAAACAGTGAATCAGATTTGTTTCATTTCACTGGCAAAATAGAAATTATTAATGCCAAGGACCCCAAAGCTCACAAACATGGTTATTGAGTGGTTGTGCGTCCAAGTTACAAAAAGTGTCAGAGCCAAAAACAAATTTTACTGGGAAAATATGAACTGCAGCCATTCTTACACCATTAATGGCAGGGTCATTACCTGGGAAAATGTAAACTGCAACCCTACTTCACTGTTAATGGCAGGGATCTCAAACTTTGCCCAGATGGTCACTGGGTGACTGAGATTAATATTCAGGAAAGTGGGTGGAGCCTATAATAGCCAATCAAAATTTACCTGTTGATTTTCAAGGGGAATATTTAAATTGCTGCCATTTTTACACTGGTAATATCAGATGCCTCAAACCTGCTACAGTTGGTCATTGGGTGACTGGGGTTCAAATGCTGTAGAGGGGTGCAGCCACAAACAGCCAATCTGATTTGTTTAATTTCTATGGGAATATACAAATTATTGATGCCAAAGACCCGAAAGCTCACAAACTTGGTCATTGAGTGTTTGTGTTTTGGGGTTAGAAAAATGGACGGAGCCAAAACCAGTCAAATACATACATGGGCAACCCGGGGTCATCAGTGGGTGGAGACAAATACAAATTTCACTGGGAAAATGTAAACTGCAGCCATTCTTACACTGTAAATGGCAGGGTTCTTAAACTTTGCACAGTTGGTCACTGGGTGACTGGGATTAATGTTCAGAAAAGTGGGTGGAGCCTACAAAAGTGAATCAAACTTCACCTATTGCTTTTCAAAGGGAATATTCCATTGCTGCCATTCTTGCACTGTTAATGGTACAGGCCTCAAACCTGGTACAGTTGATCATTGGGTGACTGGGGTTCAAATTCAGAAAAGGAGGTGGAGCCACAAACAGCCAATCAGATTTTTTTTCATTCCAATACAAATGATTGATGCCAAAGACTGCAAAGCACAAATTTGGTCACTGAGTAATTGTGTGTGTTAGAAAAAGTGGGCGGAGCCAACACCAGCCAAATACATACCCGGGCATGCCGGGCAATCAGCTAGTAGTGAAATAAAAAGCATAAAAATAAAACTCACATTTATCTACACATTATTAAAGTACATAGTTCACAGTGCTCTATTCATTCAAAAAAGTTGCTTGTATCACATTTTGAGACTTACTATTCTTTACATTATGCAGACAGCCTGCAGCTTTTATTGATGAGGATTGGAGGAAAACATTCCCTTGCAGGAGATTCTTACTGCTAGGCTTGCTCATCACGGATTAATCACGAGTAACCATGGTGGTTACTCGTGATTCAAATTAGCTTTAATTGGCCCAGCTGAGCGGGTGGATGCGACGGGGTTTATTACCCCTAATGCCGCTCTCCGCTCAGCATTTCAATGAGCTTGCAAACGTCTTTGGAAGCATTGCAAGCCTCGCTATGGAGCACTTCCGCCACTATAGCGAGGCTTGCAACGTGTTCATAGACACTTGCAAGCTCATTGAAATGCTGGGTGGAGAGCGGCATTAGGGGTAATAAACCCCGTCGCATCTACCTGCTCAGCTGGGCCATGCTGCAGATTCTCGGATTGCTCCACACTGCTCCACATGCAATGCACGCAATGGAAACTGTCCCATTGGCGTGCATTGAGTTCAGCATGTAGCCGCCTCGCACCGCTACTAATGGAAACAGGCCCTAAATGAGCTTGAGCAGATCTCTGGCACTTTTCATTGATCCTTTTGTCTGGGCTAGGCTTCTAAGAGGTGTGGGACTCTGTCTTTCCTTTGCTATGGGCTCAGAGATTCTTCTCAGTCCACCAATTGCAGAGCGATTAGAGATTTTGGAAATGTATTTAAAAACACTGCGTTACAGGACCGGGGAGACAAAAATGTTGCCCAATTAATTTAAGGTGCCCATACATCAGATGATGTATGGGCATCTTTGACCAAGAGACTCAGATCTCTCTCTGATCGAATCTTACTCGAGAGAGATCTGTTGCCTGTCCATACACCAGCAGAATAATTTCTGAGAGATTTCAGCATGAAATGTCTTGGAATTCGGCCTTGTGATGCCCCACCTGCCACCTCGTGCATTTGGCGTTGCCCCCCCCCATGTCAATGTATCCTCTGCCTGTGCATTTAATACTTTACCTGTCCGCTGACTCCTGGTGTGGTCCCCATTTATTCTTCTGCATTGCGTGCAGGCTTCCACACTATGTGCTGCACGTCGTTAGCCCACCCTCAATGCGGAAGAATGACTGGGGACCACACTGGGAGTCAGCGAACAAATAACAAGTATTAAATGCATGGGTAAGGGGGAAACAGTGCCAGGGGTTCCGTAGTGTTCTTCGCTCATCCCGATATAGCATTCTGTTATTGCCGCGCACCCAAAGGACCACGATGACCCGACATCTTGCAGCATGTCCCATCTATAAATTCAACCAATTTTGAGCCGAAATCAGTCGAATTGTCAATGGCCATGCTCGTGGCGGAACCAGTTTGCATCAGATTAGACTATAATTATCAAATCAAATGCTTGATTAGCTCCCAAATCGAGTGATGTATAGGCACCTATAGAGAGATTTAGGCAGGAAGCGAGTCTGCATGCATTTTCCGGGTTTGTGGTTCTCTGCATTTACTCTGCAATTGCACTCTCTGTACTCAATTTTCTATGTTCATTGAAGATTTTTTGGTAACTGTGTGTGTCGTGCAGGAAAAAGCAGAAAGCTGTCCAATTTTAAATCACGGAAAAAAACGTGTGCGGATGCAAACAAAATATGATTCCCAGTGGGCTGTTTAAATCAATGGCAAATGCGAATTTTGACACGTGGCAAAACATATGAATTTGGTATCAGTCCCTGTTTTGATTTTATTTGTGTAAATAAGTAGCTAGCATAGCTTTCCTTAAAGCACTCCTGAACTGAAAGGAATATGGAGGCTGCCATATTTATTTCCTTTTAAATAATGCACATTGCCTGGCTGTCCTGTTGATCTTCTGCCTCTAATACTTTTAGCCATAGACCCTGAACAAGCATGCAGCAGATCAGGTGCTCTGACTGAAGTCTGATTGGAATGGCTGCATGTTTTTTCATGTGTATGATTTAGACATTACTGCAGCTAAACAGATCAGTAGGAATATGAGGCAAATGGAAGTTACACACTGCTTGCGATGTGTTGTTAAATCTCTGCTATGTCTCTGGTTGAGTAGTCTCTGGTTCTGCTGAGGACACATGTACAGTCTGTGTGGGCAGTCTCTGCCAGAGATGCTGCAGTGATTAAACAACACATCGCAAGCAGCGTGTAACTTCTTATCACAAGGAAAGGATCTTTCTAGCCAGAATGGCAGTTGCTCTCCCCCACTTGGTTAATGAGCTCTTCGGAACTCTGTCACTTAATTATTCCCATCCCCTCCCAGCTGCAGCAATGTGTCCTGTCACACACCACTTTACTTTTCTCCAGCCATTTACTTTTTTTTATAACTCGAACCTCTTGAGTACATTATTTATTTTATTAACTAAAATCAGCAATATTCACCATGCTGCCCGTTTTTAAGTACAGGCGTTTATAAATAAATGGCAATATACTGGTGTTCTCAAGATGTTTACACATCAGAAATCTCTAAACTTTAAATAAGATCATCCATAGCAGTGGTGCTCATCTGGATTCCGGATATCCGAATTACCCGGATAATCCGAACTTTCTCCACTATCCGACTCGGATTCAGATTACGGATACCTGGGCCAAATCCGGAATGCTGTATCCGGATTGGCAGCGGTATCCGGATAGGAATTCGGTTATCCGGTCGGACATCCAGATTCGGGTACGGTAACTATGGAGAATGACGTCACTGAGCCAATCAGAGGGCTCCCAGCAGAAGCCCTAGCAACCAATCACAGAAGGGAACCCTGGCCAGCCCCTCCTGACCTCATTGAGCCAATCAGAGGGCTCTCAGCCTAAGCCCTACCACCCAATCACAGAAGGGAACCCTGGCCAGCCCCCCCTGTATATTAAGGAGGGGTGCCATGATGAGAAATGTTGTCCTTGCTTGTGACTGCTCACTGAGAGACATGCTCCAGTGCTGCTGGCCTAGCAAGTGCTGTATACAGTGATAAACCTAAGTTGTTCAGTGATTAACCCCTTCACTATCACTACACTATTGTTCTATTGTTTATTAGGTAGCTAGCTTGATTTCATTCAGTGCCAGTCTTAGTGTGTGCTGCAGGGCTGCTGCAGCTGCTATAGGTCCTGTCCTGTGTCTGTGTGTGTGCTATGCACAGACCAGGCCAGCTGCTGGCCTGCTATTAGCCTTAGCTACAGTATAGGTTAGGGAATAGGATTACTGTGTTATTGGACTCGATTCACAAAGCGGTGATAACCCAGTTAAAGACTTTAGGGGCTCGATTCACAAAGCGGTGCTAACCCAGTTAGAGACTTTAGGCATGATAACCATTGCACCACGCTGGTGAAAAGCCAGTTTAGGCGTGATAAGTTTAGGCATGATAAGTTTAGATAAGTTTAGATTGCGCGCAAAGTCCCGCACGCAAAGCAGCGCCATTAAACTCTATGCGAAGTGCACCAGATTTTGCTAGCGCTAAACTTTTGATCAGCTGTGCACTGTGGTGCTAACCCAGTTGGTGCTTAAACTTATCACGCCTAAACTTATCACGCCTAAACTTATCACGCCTAAACTTATCATGCCTAAACTTATCATGCCTAAACTTATCACACCTAGGGCTCGATTCACAAATAGAGTTGGGCCGAACCTCCGATTTTAGGTTCGCGAACCGGGTTCGCGAACTTTCGCGGAAGGTTCGGTTCGCGTTAAAGTTCGCGAACCGCAATAGACTTCAATGGGGATGCGAACTTTGAAAAAAAAAAAAATTATGCTGGCCACAAAAGTGATGGAAAAGATGTTTCAAGGGGTCTAACACCTGGAGGGGGGCATGGCGGAGTGGGATAGATGCCAAAAGTCCCCGGGAAAAATCTGGATTTGACGCAAAGCAGCGTTTTAAGGGCAGAAATCACATTGAATGCTAAATGACAGGCCTAAAGTGCTTTAAAACATCTTGCATGTGTATACATCAATCAGGTAGTGTAATTAAGGTACTGCTTCACACTGACACACCAAACTGTTCACTGAACAGAACAGGTATGCAGTGGCGGGTTCACTGAACAGGTATGCAGTGGCAGGATCAATGAACAGGTATGCAGTGGCAGGATCACTGAACAGGTATGCAGTGGCAGGATCAATGAACAGGTATGCACTGGCAGGATCACTGAACAGGTATGCAGTGGCAGGATCAATGAACAGGTATGCACTGGCAGGATCACTGAACAGGTATGCAGTGGCAGGATCAATGAACAGGTATGCACTGGCAGGATCACTGAACAGGTATGCAGTGGCAGGATCAATGAACAGGTATGCAGTGGCAGGATCACAGTACAGGTATGCAGTGGGCTGAGGGCTCACTGAACAGAACAGGTATGCAGCCAGGAAGAAGTTAAGCCTAACTAATCTTTCCCTATGAGAGACTGCAGCAGCTCGCCCTACTCTCACTAATGCAGGCACACGAGTGGCCATAACGGCCGCCGCTGCCTGCCTTATATAAGGGGGGGTGGGGCTCCAGGGGCTAGTGTAGCCTAATTGGCTACACTGGGCCTGCTGACTGTGATGTAGAGGGTCAAAGTTGACCCTCAGGTGCATTATGGGGCGAACCGATTTTTTGCGAACTTTTGCCGCAAAACGTTCGCGTGCGACACCCGCACGCGAACCACCTAAGTTTGCGCGAACTACGTTCGCCGGCGAACCGTTCGGCCCAACTCTATTCACAAAGCGGTGCTAACTCAGTTACAGACTTTAGGCATGATAACCATTGCACCACTCTGGTGAAAAGCCAGTTTAGGTGTGATAAGTTTAGGCATGATAAGTTTAGGTGTGATAAGTTTAGGCATGCTAAGTTTAGATAAGTTTAGATCGCACGCAAAGTCCCGCACGCAAAGCAGCGCCATTAAACTCTATGCGAAGTGCACCAGACTTTGCTAGCGTAAAACTTTTGATCAGCTGTGCACTGCAGTGCTAACGCAGTTGGTGCTTAAACTTATCATGCCTAAACTTATCACACCTAAACTTATCATGCCTAAACTTATCACACCTAAACTTATCATGCCTAAACTTATCACACCTAAACTGGCTTTTCACCAGCGTGGTGCAATGGTTATCATGCCTAAAGTCTCTAACTGGGTTAGCACCGCTTTGTGAATCGAGCCCCTAGGGCTCGATTCACAAAGCGGTGCTAACCCAGTTAGAGACTTTAGGCATGATAACCATTGCACCACTCTGGTGAAAAGCCAGTTTAGGTGTGATAAGTTTAGGCATGCTAAGTTTAGATAAGTTTAGATCGCTTGCAAAGTCCCGCACGCAAAGCAGCGCCATTAAACTTTATACGAAGTGCACCAGACTTTGCTAGCGTAAAACTTTTGATCAGCTGTGCACTGCGGTGCTAACGCAGTTGGCGCTTAAACTTATCACACCTAAACTTATCATGCCTAAACTTATCACACCTAAACTTATCATGCCTAAACTGAGTTTAGGCATGATAAAGGGCTTTTCACCAGGGTGCTAACTGTTAGCACCGCTTTGTGAATCAGGCCCTAGGCGTGATAACCATTTTATCATGCCTAAACTCAGTTTAGGCATGATGGGCTCGATTCACAAAGCGGTGCTAACCCAGTTAGCATGCCTAAAAGACTTTAGGCATGATAACCATTGCACCATGCTGGTGAAAAGCCAGTTTAGGCGTGATAAGTTTAGGTGTGATAAGTTTAGGTGTGATAAGTTTAGGCATGCTAAGTTTAGATAAGTTTAGATCGCTTGCAAAGTCCCGCACGCAAAGCAGCGCCATTAAACTTTATACAAAGTGCACCAGTCTTTGCTAGCGTAAAACTTTTGATCAGCTGTGCACTGCGGTGCTAACGCAGTTGGCGCTTAAACTTAGCATGCCTAAACTTATCACACCTAAACTTATCATGCCTAAACTTATCACACCTAAACTTATCACACCTAAACTTATCATGCCTAAACTGAGTTTAGGCATGATAAAGGGCTTTTCACCAGCGTGCTAACTGTTAGCACCGCTTTGTGAATCGAGCCCGATAAGTTTAGGCATGATAAGTTTAGGCATGATAAGTTTAGGCATGATAAGTTTAGGCATGATAAGTTTAGATAAGTTTAGTTCGCGCGCAAAGTCCCGCACGCAAAGCAGCGCCATTAAACTCTATGCAAAGTGCACCAGACTTTGCTAGCGCAAAACTTTTGATCAGCTGTGCACTGCGGTGCTAACCCAGTTGGTGCTTAAATTTATCATGCCTAAAAACTTATCACACCTAAACTTATCATGCCTAAACAGAGTTTAGGCGTGATAAAGGGCTTTTCACAGGCGTGCAAACACTTTGCACCGCTTTGTGAATCAGGCCCCTAAACTTATCGAGCCTGATTCACCAAGCGGTACAAAGTGTTTGCACGCTGGTGAAAAGGCCCTTATCACGCCTAAACTCACTTTAGGCATGATAAGAAGAAACTCGCGCGAAGTTACCGCGCGTACGCGGTACGCGGTTAAGCCCTATGGGACTTTGCGCGCGAGCTCACGCGCGTACGCGCGTACGCGCGGTAACTTCGCGCGAAGAGCAGGAAAAAGCGGTGATAACTCAGTGGTGAAAAGGTTATCATGCCTAAAGTCTTTTAGGCGTGATAACTGAGTTATCACCGCTTTGTGAATCGAGCCCATCATGCCTAAACTGAGTTTAGGCATGATAAAGGGCTTTTCACCAGCGTGCTAACTGTTAGCACCGCTTTGTAAATCAGGCCCATTGGGCTTGATTCACAAAGCGGTGATAACCCAGTTATCACGCCTAAAAGACTTTAGGCGTGATGACCTTTTCACCACTGAGTTATCACCGCTTTTTCCTGCTCTTCGCGCGAAGTTACCGCGCGTACGCGCGTGAGAGCGCGCGCAAAGTCCCATAGGGCTTAATGGGAGCTTCGCGCGAAGCGTCGGGTGCTGCGCGCGCACTTACGTGCGTACGCACGTACGTGCGTACGCGCGGCAACTTCGCGCGAGTTTCTTCTTATCATGCCTAAAGTGAGTTTAGGGGCTCGATTCACCAAGCGGTGCTAACCCAGTTATCACGCCTAAAGGACTTTAGGCGTGATGACCTCTTCACCACTGAGTTAGCACCGTTTTTGGCTGCACTTCGCGCGAAGTTATCGCGCGCAAAGTTTTGCGCGCGCACCCGCACAGGCGCGCGCGCAAAGTCCCATAGGGTTTAATGGGCGCATCGCGCGAAGTGAGGGGCGCTTCGCGCGCACGCACGCGGGAGCGCGCGCAAAACTTTACGCGCGGAAACTTCGCGCGAAGCCCTTCTTATCATGCCTAAAGTGACTTTAGGCGTGAAGAGGGCCTTTTCACCACGGTGCTAACACTTTGCACCGCTTGGTAAATCGAGCCCTAGGCGTGATAAGGGCCTTTTCACCACGGTGCTAACACTTTGCACCGCTTGGTGAATCGAGCTCCTTGTGTTGTTAGTACTGCAGTTAGTGCTAGTTAGTTGTTACAGTAGTACTACTGTGTTAGCTTACTACAGAACTGCTGTGCTGCTAAGCAGTGCCAGTGTGACAGTTAGTGTGCACTAGTGTCTTCTCCTCTGCTGTCTGACTGTCACTCTGCGCTGATTTGCTTTAAAGTCCAACCCCGATTTTAATAAAGTACAAATACCTCACATCATGTGGCTGAAGCAAGCTGGAGCACCAGAACCCCCTCTGCCACTCCTGCCGACACTGAGGCCTCAGTCCTCAGTGGCCTCCTCTGCTCCCTCCATCGCTTGCCGTGCAAGGAAAAAAACGCCGCCAGACCCTGTTTGGCGAGTCTTTCCCTGTTGTTGGCAAGAGGTGGACATGAAGTTGCTAGGAATCACTATGCCTGCCTTACCACCCTTTACCACCACCACCACAACCTCCTGGCTCCTCCTGATTAACTATTACTAACTAAGCCGCCTGGTTTACAATTTTTTTACAGCAGTGGTACCACCCACCAACACGTACACGTGCCAAGTGCCACTTGCCAAGTGCCACGTGCCACGTGCCAAGTGCCACGTGCCACTGCTGCTGCATTGCCCTGCTCCTGCTGCCTGTGCTGCTCCCACCGCCAGGGTGCCACAGGCCACTGATACCACCTATATTTAACCCAAAACACAATTGCTGCATAATTTGTTGGAGGTGTCCGGCCTGAAAACTGTCATGTCCCAGTTGTGCGGTTGGACTTTGGATACAATGTGGGCTGCACGACCGCTGTCTGGAACCTAGTCCTGATGTTACTTTACAGCCATTTGGTTTTTTTTTTTTTTTTTTTTTTTTTGGGGGGGGATTTTAAGTCCCCACATAATCAATTAGTGTTTCCCTTTAAAAATAATGATGCTACATGCCTCATTTACCCTAAAAAAATACGTTTTAGAAGCAATTTAAAGGCCACTTCTGGTTTTCTACTCGGATAGCCGAATCCGCCCGGATACCCCGGATACTTGGTCCGGATATCCGATTCTATTCGGATATCAAAAAGTTCGGATTTGAATATCCGATCTGGATCCGGATATCTGGGTATCCGGATCAGAATCAATTCGGATTTGGAAAAGGGGTATCCAAGCATCCTAACTACACTGTGACTTATTTGCTTTTGACCGAAAAGTAATGTCATCTTGGAGAAAATCACAATATCGTCAAAATTATGGAACCCAATGAATCTTGAGGATTTGTAATTGTCAGTATGGCTAAACGCTTCTAAAGTAAATAATATGGATAATGTGAATGAATTGGAATGAGCTTTAAGTTTTAGCCTTCCATAAAAAGGACATAGCATATGATCATAATATACCTGTAGGCATAACAACAAATGCCACTTATGTCTGCAACAAGTAAAGTGACAAGCATTAGGGGCATGTACAGTGTGTCTGCTATTTTAAAGACACCATTGGTTGATTTACTAATTCACCCTCTTTCAAAATTACCACTTCCTTAAAAGGTTACTAAAGTTAAAATTAAAAATCAGTTTAACTGGAGTCATCCTGTGCTGTTTGTCCAAGTCCCTTCATTGAGCAGCAGTGACCCCCTCAAAGCTGGGCAGTCTCCGCTAGTCAGAGGCTGCTGCGCATGCCCGGCCCAGAGCCGGGCACACCCTGATCGCGCTCCTGCTGCTGGGATAGCTCTGCAAATACGCAGTAGCGTTTTTTGTATACTGCACAGAACTCTCCCAGCTGGGAGCGCAGTGCGGAGGCATGTGGCCAGCTTTGTGGGGGGAACCTCTGCTGGCCAGAGGGACCCGGATGGATGGCACGGGCACAGGATGACTCCAGAGGTCTTCTAGAAGCCCCAGGTAAGTTATACTGATTTTTATTTTGACTTTAAAGGACAGGTGCGAGGAGTAAAAAAAATAAGATCTACTTACCTTAGGCTTCCTCCAGCCCCTGGTAGCCTATCTGTTCCTTGCTACAGCTCCGCTGTCCCAGGATCCCCTCCATTCAAGATGCTGACCTCGCCAAGTCGGCATCCTCTGCGCCTGCCACGCCATCTGCACAGGAGGGGATCCCGGGACACTGGAGCTGCGCCGAGGGACAGATAGGCTACCAGGGGCTGGAGGAAGCCCCAGGTAAGTAGATCTTAAATTATTTTTTTTTACTCCTCGCACCTGTCCTTTAAGTAATAGCTCCTACTGTACAAACAACCTTAGAAGCATCGACAAAATTGCTTCTAATACTAAACAAAAACAAAACTTAATACAATTTAAAATTCCAATCAAAACGTTTGTATCAATGTATTTCTGACATCAATTTGGATAACAGCAGGTATAGAGCATTTAAATTATTTATTTATAGATAGCAGTTTAAAACCCTTTAGCAGGCATGGATTTACATCACAGGAGCCTATAGGCACAGATGTCCTGGCACCATAGACTTCACCCTTCAAGAACCTATAATCGTGCCACAAGTGTGCTGGCTGTCCCAGCTGTCACTTTTCCCTTACTTCCCTTGCCCGTCATAGGTAGCTACAGGTGCCCCTTAGTATTAGGTAGAAAAAAAGGTACCCTCAGTATTAAGTAGCTAGTAGTGCCCCTGAGTGGTGGGAAATCTCATCAGTGGAATGCGAGAGGTGGGTGAGTAACCTTTGATTTATGCTCCGCTTGGGAGGGAGGGAGGCACTAGGGGAGGGGTAGTGAGCCGCCTTTACATCATCAGGTGCTTGTAGGCATGTGCCTACAGTGCCTTATGGTAAATCTGGCCCTGCCCTTTAGTCACGTTTGTGCAGAATTTGGTTTATCGGCTAATGAGAATTTTAACTAATTACGAATTAATCACTTTGTTCTCAAAAAAAAAAAAAAAAAAGATTACCATGCCCTTGATTTAAAAAAAATTAACTGCATAGTTGAAATTATTTTCAGGTCTCAAGGGAGGTATATTTGTTTAGTATGAAGAGTAGAAGGTGAATTCCGCTCTGCCTCTGCTGCTAGGATAGTACTGGAATCAGGCGACTCAGACCCATGTACATCAGCAAATGAAGAAAAATTCTGCACTATGAGCCTGATTCACAAAGCTGTGATAAATTATACCACGGCCGTGCTATGCTTAGCGCAGGGGTTAGTGTGCGCCCAGGTTTATGTGCATATTAAAGGTTTGCGTGCATTAACTTTTGCGTTCACGTGCTAACGCATATATTACAGCGTGAACGCGAAAGTTAATGCGTGCAAACCTTTACTATTATGCGCGCAAACCTGTATGCACACTAAGCATAGCACAGCCATGCTAAAATTTATCACGGCTTTGTGAATCAGGCTCAGTCGCTCTATGTCCGCAGCAAAAAATAGTCCAACTTTATTAGAGCAAGTTAAAATCCAAAAAGCCAGGTAACTGACCTGTTTCGGACCTGCTGGTCCTTCATCATAGCACAAATTCACAGTGTGAAACACAGCATTTAAATACTGCAAGTCCCACCTACTGCCCACAGGTCCAAAGACCTTAGAGGGTGTGTCTTTGGACCTGTGGGCAGTGGGAGGGTCTACCATTAGACACGCCTCCTTAGCTTGTAAGAGCCGCTCTGGCTCGCGCACGCACGTCTGGGCAAACTGCGCACGCTCACTTCCTGACTCGCCGCGGCCGTGCCAGGACGGAGGAGATGACGCGGAGGACCCTCTGCGAGAGCGAGTCCCGCCGGAGATGCCGTGAGGAACATCGCGGGACCCGCCACGGAAAGGTAAAGTTGTTACACTCACCTCTGGTATGCCCTTCCACAACACCACCGTCACTCTCCAACCTTTGATACCTTTAAAGCGGAACTGAAGTCTCTTTCACTGTGGCCTCTGCCAGCCCCCTGCAGTCGACCTGTGCCCGCTCCGTTTCAAAACGATCCTACATTCCCTCGTCGCAGATCACTTTTTTTCACGCAGTGGAAACAGACTTCTAAGTTAACATCCACTGTACCCTGGCGACACTTATCCTCGCACGTGTTCCCGTGGCCCGGAGCATCCTGCACAGGCGCAGCAAGAGAAAATCTCTACTACACCTGCGCAGTACGCCCCTGATGACGGTAGCATGAACGATGATGCGCTCTGCCAGGGCCGTGCAGCTGCAGGGGACACTGCAGGAAGGAGTGAAAGTGATCCGTGGCGGGGGGAACGGAGGTTCGTTTTGAAACACCGTGGGCACAGGTCGTCTTTTTTTTTTTTTAAAGAGATGTTAGTTCCGCTTTAAATGTTCTCTCAAAAACTCACTTGTTCCGACAAGCATATGCGCTACCTTAGGCCATCCCCCCTTTGTCCTAAAGCCAAGTTTCACTCCTACTAGATATCCTAAAACACACTGCCTCTAGGTATGTTTATTGTATACAACTCCTCCTCTTGTTTCCCCTCTATTCCTTTAGATTGTGAGCTTGTAAGGGCAGGGCTCTCTCACATTTTTGTGTCTTGGAATTCATTATACATTTTATTCATCATTTTAATTTTGTCAGTAAATACCAATTCTGTATTTAGTCACCAACTCTGTATTTTGTATATTGGTGTATACCATTGTCTGTATTATTTACCCCTTGTTTGTTTCTTACTTTGTACAGCGCCACAGGATATGTTGCGGCTTTATAAATCAATAATATTAATAATAATTTAATTATTTTCCATCTTCTAATTTGAGGTATTTTATTGCATTAGATATATTTTCTTTAAAGCCTGTATTCTATTATATTGATATTGGTTTAATATTAATATTATAGTAGAAATATACTTTGTTAAAATGTAATTGTTTTATAAGTACTGATATAACTTGTGGTTGTCGAAGATTACGCTGCACCACCATTGTTATTTATGGATGTTTGTTGTTTTTGATAAAATTGTGATACATTTCTCAGTACGCATTTATTGAAATAGGGGCATGAACAGTGTTTGAGCAACTTTGTGACGTCCTTCTGAAATATATATTTAATGCTAGGTATACACTATGAGATTTTCTGACAGATTTACTGTCAGATTATTTCCAACATGTCTGATCTGATTTTCGATCGATTTCCAACTGTTTTCCATTCATGTCTATTAGAAATCGATCAGAAAATGATCGGAAATCGATCGGAAATCAGATCGGACATGTATTGATATGGAAATAATTGATCTGACAGTAAATCTGCCAGAAAATCTCATAGTGTGTACCTAGCATAAGTTCCACATCTACACAACAAAATGAAAAAGCACTGAAAACTTACCCAGAGCATTTAGTGTTGTGCAGAGCACAGACAAAATAACAAGGAAGAGAATCATGGTGACACCAGGAAATACAGGAAGTTAGATGACTCTGCAAGAGGAAAAGTTTGAAAAGTGAGAAGTAACTTCAAAATGTGCAGTAAGACAATGACGCTACACTTTCTGTACAAAAACAATAGTATTTCATGCCTGGAGGAAGAGGTCCGTGAGATAATACACTACAGCACCAGGCCAACTCAACAAAGACTAAAATATTGGAGCTGCCAAAAGAGGATGAATTGTGCAGCGTGCATAGCATATCTCGGCAAAGGATGTAGCCATTACAGTCTGTGGTCATAACAAAATAATGTATATAAATCTAGTAGAGTTGTAACTAAAAATCAGTGGAACTGTAATAATCTGCTCTGCTGTCTGCACAGGCAGACAGCTTTTTGACCATTTTGTAGGTCTGAATGTTGCAGGTTCCTGGAAAGGAGACCTGTCTTCACTCTGCAACTTGCTGAACTGCTGCTTTGGTGAGGAATTTGCATCCACTTGGCATGCAAATTGCTTAGCTGCTTCCTTTGATGGCTTGCAGTATAAATACCCTTTCCTCCCAGAATCCCTGGCTGGGCATGATGGTTTGTTCCTGCTAACTTACCTGGAGTCTCAGCCTTTGCTAATTGTTTGCTAAGATTATCTTAGAATAATTCCTTGGGAGTGCACTAGCATTCCTTCTAGTGTAGTCAGGTTGTATTATCTGTTTTGCCTTGTACTGTCTATCTGTTGCGATTGTCTTGTCGCCAGCGGCGGTCGACAGGAAATCGTTCTGTCTGTTTGGATCGCATTCGCCCTATCGGTAGAGGCGGTGGTTCCTTCTGTATTCTGCCTTAGGGGTGCAAGCCAGAGCAGTGGTTGCTACTGGTAGCCCCATCTGTCTGTCTGTCTGGATCGCATTCACCCTAGCGGTAGTGGCGGTGGTTACTTCTGTACTCTGTCTGGGAGTGTAGGCCAGAGCTTCAGTTGCTACTGGTTACTCCTTCTGTCTGTCTTGTCTGGAAAGAACGCTTGCTGTAGGCTCGGTGAGGTAACCGTTTAGCAAGCGTTCGTGTTCTCTATTCATTTTCATGTTACATTGGTTAGTTAGGGTTGGCGTGTTTTGTCTCTGTTGCACATTTCGTGCGGAGACCGCGCCATTAGCGTGCTTTGTCGCTGTTGCGCTTTTCGTGCTGCGACCGAGCTTAGCGAGTGCGTTTGTTATTTTCCTTGGCGTTCAGATCATTGTTATTTGCTGTGTCTTTCTTGCTACACTTGTGCTCTGTCTTTATTCGGTCTTGTGTCACTGTTGGCAATCGCCACTCTTGCGATTGCGTTCCCACTTGATTACCGCTGTTGTGTGTTCACCATCGCCGGGGGGGCCACTAGATTGGTGGACACACATACATTCTGTCGCTGTGCTCACTCTCTCTCTCTGAGGGCTATCTTGCCCTGCATTGTTGCAATTTGTACAATTCCCATCTGACATCTGAGGCAGTGCAGAGGGGTTGTTCCTCTGCACTCCACAGCTCCATCTGCCGGTGGGAATTTCCCTCTACAAGTGCATTTCACCAAGCTGGGTTCTGCCGTTTTATACGCTTGTGGAGGACTTCCACAGTGTCAGCGCACATCTTGTGCGCTGACCACGGAGATAGTTCCTCAATCGTTACAGTATGACCAGCCAAACCGAAATTCCCAGTGTAGAGGGAATTTCCGATTTGTACGATTTTTCTCAGGTTTCATTACCCAAAGCAAAAGCATTTGTGGATCCTATTATAGGGAGAATTATACATTATATTAAAGCAGTAAGTCAATCTATGCATGTTCCTGATCCCAACCCGTATGAGTGTTTCTTTGATATAGGGTTGTTTGAGCCTCCATTTGCTCCGTGGGAGATTGGGGCTTTGATTGAGGAGTTCGAGTTTGATTGGAAGGCGTTTTGCGATTTTTACATTGCAGAAAGCGAAGAGATTCTGAATGCTTGTATCGATTCTGTGTACACTTTGTTTGAATCTGATGAGTGTGACAAGTGTTTTGTGGATCCGGTGATTTGTGTGTGGCAGACGATTTTGGATGAATTGCACACACATCAACCAATTGAGTCCAATAAAGAGACACCATTATCAGATGATTGTTCCTGCCTTTCTGGGGTAAAACAAGTGAGTTTTGATACTGTGCGATCTGAAATGAATGGGTGTATCACTGTGTGCTTTGTCGCTGTTGCGCTTTTCGTGCATCGACCGCGCTTAGCAAGTGCGTTTGTTATTTCCCTTGGCGTTCAGATCATTGTTATTTGCTGTGTCTTTCTTGCTACACTTGTGCTCTGTCTTTATTCGGTCTTGTGTCACTGTTGGCAATCGCCACTCTTGCGATTGCGTACCCACTTGATTTCCACTGTTGTGTGTTCACCGTCGCCGGGGGGGGGGGGGGGGTGACTAGATTGGTGGACACACATACATTCTGTCGCTGTTCTCACTCTCTCTCTCTGAGGGCTATCTTGCCCTGCATTGTTGCAATTCGTACAATTCCCATCTGGCATCTGTGGCAGTGCAGAGGGGTTGTTCCTCTGCACTCCACAGCTCCATCTGCCGGTGGGAATTTCCCTCTACAAGTGCATTGCACCAAGCTGGGTTCTGCCGTTTTATACGCTTGTGGAGGACTTCCGCAGTGTCAGCGCACATCTTGTGCGCTGACCACGGAGATAGTTCCTCAATCGTTACAGGAACTCTCCTTACACTGGCACAACTTAGGTGAAGCCCCTTCTTCTCCTCAAATGAAAAAAAATAAAATAATTAACCACTCGATGGGCGGACGCAGAGTGCCTCCCCCAGGACCGCTAAATGATGATTTGGCGTTAAGTCCTGGAGGCGGTGATTAGCAGGGAAAAGCAGAAAATCCTATTCTAGGCAGTGGCCATCTTGCCAAGCTAATGCTGACATCATATCCTCCCTGACTCTTGTTTTCCCCCCTCCCTTCTTTTGCTCATTGTGTATTCATTAGCTGTCCTCCTCCAAGAGTCTTCAGACACTACCACTGAGGTGTATACTAACAACTGCAGTCTTTTTTTTTATTTACACATCCAATCACTGAGTCACCTCAGCCTTGCTTGTAAACACAAGTAATCAGAAGGTATTTCTGATAAGCAGCTAGGCGGGGAAAAAATGAAAGAGGAGGAATATATTATAGATAAAAAGAACTCCCAGCATTTAACTCTTTGGCACTGTTTGGCACTAGGGCCAGTGCTCCTAAAGTATGTGATAACTACAAACCATAACAGCAGAAACAGTTTTGCAAGTTTTGAATGCAGGATTAGCAACTTTATCACTTAACCTCCTAGGCGTTACGGACGAGCTCAGCTTGTCCAGTAACGCCGCAGTACACTGCTCAGGCCCTGGTGGGCCGATTTGCACAATTTTTTTTCAAACACGCAGATAGCACTTTGCTAGCTGCGTGTTTGTTGCGATCGCCACTGCTCACCACCGATCCACCGATACCCGCCGCGAAAGAGGCCCCCCCGCAGACCCCTTGCACAGCCTGGCCAATCACCGCCAGGCTGCGCTATGGGGTGGATTGGGACTCCCCCTGACGTCATGACGTCGATGACATCGTCGCAATCAGCACCATGGTGACGGGGGAAGCCCATACAGGAAATCCCGTTCAGAATGGGATTTCCTGTTCGGTATTTGCGCCGGCGGCTATCGGAGGGGTGGGTGGGAAAGCGAAAGTAGGGGGGAAGCATGTAGCTAGCGCAAGGCTAGCTACATTTAAAAAAAATAGCTTCAAAAAACCCTCCTGCGGCCATGCGCCGCAATAAATCAGAACGCCAGGGAGGTTAATTAATACTCTCAGACCAGTTGCTGTTGAAATTAGATTTTTATGGTGACAATACCGCTTTAAAGCTGCAGAATGCTCAATTGTAAAAAATTGCCTAGTCACTAGGGGGTGTAAGCCTGGGGTCCTGTAATGGTTAATATCTTGAAAAAAGCCATATGTGATGAGATAAAATGGTGTATAAATTATGTGATCCTGAAGTGGCTAAAGGTAAGAGGATGTCTAGATGATATGCTTAAATTTTTGCTTTAAAAAGTAAGAGAAAAACAATGGTAGAGTTAATAGTATAGTCACTAAGCCAAAATGAAACAGTAGCAATGTGGTGAGGAGGGTAGCAAAATTTGGCACAATTGACAAAAATGTTTGGACAATCAATGGTCGGTGCTAGGATTAGATCCTTAATTTGGGGAAGATTGTTGTTACTTGATTATCCCTTATGGCAAGAAGATCACAGAGTTGGATAAAACAATGATCACTACCAATGGTGATTCAGTATTGAACTGGTTTAATTAGTTACAGTGGAACCCTTGGGGTAAAATTGTCCCTTTTGCTCTATGGTGGACAAAACCAATGTATTAAGTGATTCTGATAAAAAAAACAAACATACAAAATCACAGATTTTATAAACTGCAAAACCTCCTACATTGTACAAGTTACTTTACCGTTGTAAGTAAATATATTTAGGTAAAACTAAAAGAGAATCTGTAACAACAAATAGCCCCTGGGGGTACTTACCTCAGGAGGGGGAAGCTTCTACATCCTAAGGAGGCTTCCCTCTTCCACCTCAGTAGAGGGGATCCAGTGCTGGGACCCCCCAAGGATCTCCTTGCCGGCCACTTGTCGACATGCACACGTGCACAGTAGCGTGTCTCCACTCGGGCTCGGGGGGAATAATTTGCCTATGCGCTTGCGCAGTAGAGTCTAGGGATGCTCATTCGAATCGGTAATACAAGTGCGGTAGGCGGATTTCCACGGATTTCCGCTGGAAATCGCGGAAATTTCCGCCGAATTTAACAATGATTTTCTCAAAAACTATAAGGTCTTTTTGAAAACTTTTTCTTTTGTAATGTAAAATGCAGAAAATGTGCATTATCTGATATGCGGTAATTTTAAGCCAATCAGAAGACTCCGAATGAATAAACCAATCAGAGAATGGGGATTTAGGCGGAAATTTCCGCATTCTCTGATTGGTTTATTCATTCTGGGTCTTCTTATTGGCTTAAAATTACTGCATATTGGATAATGCACATTTTCTGCATTTTACATTACAGTCAAAAGCCGCCGACTTTAGCGGTTAATAGCAAAGCCCCCATAGGTGCTAGAAACACCACATTTTCAAGGTTTATTAAACAAAAGACTGTGAACAGAATGAAAAAAAAGTTTCCAAAAAGACCCCATAGTTTTTGCGAAGATCGATGTTAAATTTGGCGGAAATTTCTGCAATTTCCGGTGGAAATCCGCACCGGAATGTGTAAATCGGTAGCAGTAATCAGCAATGGCGGAATGCGGATTTTCTGCGGAAACAGAAATTGGCATTTCCGACCATCCCTGGAACAGACCCGATTGAGTTCTGCTATTTGCGCCGGAGCCAGAGCAGAGAGCCGTTACTGTGTATGTGCGTAACAGCAATGGTAAATATTACTGCCACTTGACCTAGAAGGCTGAGCAGGATGGGGGAAGTCACTTTAGGATCCAGAGACTTCCCCTTCCAGAGGTAAGTATCCTCCAGGGGCACTTTTTAAAATTACAGATTCTCTTTAAAAGTGAATTGCAGTGCTTTTAAATAACTGGTAGAGATGGGGAAGCCCTGTCGCTATGCATTTGTTGTCCCACCAATATGGCAATCAAAACTGTTTATGTTCAAAGGTATTGTGAAGCAAGCTGCATAAACACCCTAGAGGTGAATATTTTGACAACATGTTCAGGTGGAATTGGATATTCCTGCTGTGAGCTCTGGACCCCCTGGGTTTAAATAGTGACCTAAACCTCAAGTGTTTCTAAAGGTGCCCAATAGATGATACAATCAATTGATTGATTTTCCAGTGTTATCAATAAAAATGATTGATACTATAAGAAATAGAAAATAATTTTTTTTTTCGTCCAAGAGAAAACAATTGCTTTTTCAACTTTTTTCCATAAAAATCTGATTGGATGTGTTGGAAGAATCAGTATAACAAGGCAGAGTGTCCCAACATACTTATATGGCGTATAGCCCAAATAACATATGCAGGCAGAGTGTCTCCCAAGCAACATTATTCGTCAAGTTTCCCCTCTGAAACAGCATACTTAGGCAGCATATCTCCACAAATAACATACACAGGCGGAGTGTCTGCCAAACACCATAATTAGGCAGAGTTCCCCCCTGAAACAACAGTAAGGCAGCATACAACATAATATGTTCCAAAGTACCCCTCAAATTACAGCATAGGCAGCACATCCTCAAACAACATAATTCGGCAGCATACCCCACAAGCATATAATTAGGCAGAATATCCCCAAACAACATAAGGAGGCAGATTGTCCTCAGAAATAACATAATTAGGCAGCATGCACCACCACAAATCATAATTAGATAGCATGTACCATCTAGGCATTGCTTCCACAAAAACATAATTAGGCTGTGTGCCTCCAAATCATATTTAGGCAATGTATTCTCCAAATCATACTAATGGTGGCCACTAATGAGCCAATCTTTTTTATCCAATCTTACCATTTAATTGTAATATAACGTAACTGCCTTAATTATCCATTCAATATATTCACTCAGTTTACCCTTATACTACATAGATTTGGTAAAATTGGATGAAAAAGATTGGATCATTAGTGGCCACTTTTAGTCATTGTACCACTCAAATCATAAATAAGTAGGCAGTGTGTCCCCAAATCAGAAACAGGCAGTGTCTAAAAAAGGAAGCATGAGCAGAACAGTGTTTAGTCACTGCATGGAACAATTCAAACACAGAAAGTCAGCAGTGACATCACTTCCAAGTCCAATGCCTGCTATATGCTCATAACCATTGCATGCTGCTCTACTCTGTCTTCCCTTTGGGTTGCTACTGATTTGCATGAATGAATGCAGCAAGCTGCAGTAATGAAAACACAGAGCACCACAGCTTACTGAAGCCATCTTTAATGTATCACCATGTGGTACGTGCTCCTGACCCAGTGTCATGAATGGGGTCATTATGACAGCAACGGAGATGACCAGAACATGCTTTAAAATGCACAGACACTTCATTCCCCTAGTATGAAATATCCCTATTTGGCCTGTTTATAAAATGACAGATTTTTTTTTTCAGTTTCCGTAAGATTTAAGATCCGTGAAAAAAATTGTAGAAATACGCACAGGGACACAAAACTGTGACATATACTATGCAACCTCTTGTTGTGTCCCTACTCCTTTAGATTGTAAGCTCACAAGGGCAGGGCTCTCTCACCCTTTTGTGTCTTTTTTGTGAATTTATTATATATTTTGTTGATCATGTTACATTTGTCACTATAATTACCAATTCTGTACAGGTAGTCCCCGGTTAATGAACAAGATAGGGACTGTAGGTTCGTTCTTAACCTGAATCTGTTCTCAAGTCGGAACATTGTGCCATCTCTGTCCCCTCCCCTGTACCTCCTCTGTGCCCCCCTGTGCCTCCAGTGTCACCTCTGCCCTCTGCACCTGCTTATACAAATTTAAAAACCCATTTTTTCTTTGATTTTTTTTAATCGATTTTCTCAAAAACTACAAGTCCAATTTGAAAAAAAAAATGTTTTGGCTTGCTCCCATGGAAACACAGAATCCATGTCGTTCGTATCAGCGGGTCGTTCGTAAGTCTGGTGTTCTTAAGTCGGGGACAACCTGTATTTTGTATACAGTATTTGGTGTACACCTTTGTATTATTTTGTACCCAATGTTTGTTACTTACTTTGAATAGCAGCATGGACTATATTGGCACTTTATAAATCAACAATAATAATAATAATAATAATATGCAGTCTCTAGTAATTTTCCTAATTTCTCAAGTCAACAATGCCTCCTCTAAACTGAAACAAAGTGAGGATTTTGTAATGAAGTTGTGGCTCCATTTCCAGACACTTCATATCTATACGACACCATTTCAGCCGTAGCAAGAAAAACAAAAACCCTAGCCTTGTTTTTGGAAATGTATGCTTGATTTATACTGAATACATATTTTATGAGAAAAGTAAAAAAATAAATAAATAAAAGAAATAAAAACTCCAATGAGAGCTTAGAAAACGTATAATACATTTTCGAAAATGTATGAACAGCTTAGTATCTGTTATAATTATACAAAAAAGATGATGCATTCTCAGATAATACATGTGTACAGAATAAAGACAATATCAGAACAGTAAGGCAGCTGCAATGCTGTGCAGGGGTGATGAGTGTGATCAGAAGGTGATATAATCTGCTGTAGAGGCCACTTACCTTTCCTGAGAACTTCTGATGGCTCAGCTGCCTCTTCCCCTTCCTTTTATACCCCTCTCTGGCCAGGGCTGGGCCATGCATAATTAATGTAGATAACAAAATGTTACTGACTAGTTTATGTATTTGGGAATCTCTCGTAAAGTTTAGCTGGATTGGTCAGTCCTAGATTTATATGTTGTGTAAATATGACAGTTAAAATTTTACATAACATGTTCTTATTGTTAGATGTACTTTCAAGGTTCATAGGAGTGAAAGACTGCTGTATATACAGTCACATAGCTGCCTTTCCTTCAGTCAATGGAGGTATCCTTGGAGTGCTCATGTGACTTATACTGTACTTATTCTTTGTTACAAAACTATTTTCAAGATTATTTTTCTTTCTTAAGGCATTTTTTTCCTGCACTTTATTATTATTATTTATTTAGTTCTGACATCTTCCGCAGCAGTATATTGTCTTGTCACTAACTGTACTTCAGAGGGGCTCACAATCTAATAATCCCTAGTCATATGTCTTATATAATGGACTGTATGTATGTATGTCTAGGGCCTTTTTTTATTTTTTATTTTTTTTTAGGAGGAAGTCAATAATTGGGGTGTAGGAGGAAATCCACGCAGACAGGGTGAGAATATACAATCTTTTTGCAGATAGTGCTCAGGCTGGGATTCACACCAGGGACCCAGCGCTGCAAGGCAAGAGTGCTAACCACGATGCCATCATGTTGCCCAGGAGTTGACATTTATTGAAGGAAGAAATGGTGTGCCTTGAGTTCTGATTTAATTTACCCAGCCTTCCCATAATAAGCATTTCACTGCAGTGTAGCAGGCACAGTCATCTGAGCTGATCTTGTATCTCTTTGGGTATCCAGCAATGAGAACTCTCCATTGTTCCATCTTAAGCCTCAGCTTGTGTCCAAAAAGTTGGGGGGAAAGGCTGCGCGTCCCTAAACACATGTTGCAATTGAATGGTTAATCGCACAGGAATACACCGCCTCTGCTAGACTGAAAAATGCATACCCTGCATCCTAGACAAGTGCTAACATTTATTAAACTAGGAGGTACTTTAGCTTCCAATATGGTTTGCATGCAAAGTATATTATACTAGACACTTGCGCCACGGTGAGGCAAACCTCCGGGCAAGTGACCTAACCTAAATTTAAAACCTTGGAAGCAGCTAAGCAAAAAAAAATGTGTAACTTACATTTGGTTGAACAGCGTGGAGAACGCCAGCGCATACCACTAAGGCTGCATCTGAAATGACCACCAGCTTAGTGGTATGCGCTGGCGTTCTCCTCCCTGTTCAGCTTGTGTCCAGCCTATCTTGGCTTCTTATTTCTCCAGCTGTACACAGGGTGAACCAATTGCTCTAACTGTGTTTTTTTTCCTCAGTGGAATACATTAAAGTCCAATGTACAGTAGACAGCAGAACTGTTCCATAACAGGTGCAGGGAAAAAAATTCCAAGCAACAGTTCTCTGTACATCACTGCAGTTCACGTGCTGAGCAGGGAAGCAATCACATGGTTCCTGCTAAACACTGTTGCTGGCATTGCACTGAATTATTGCACTGAGTACTGTAGATCAGACACGATCACATTACAGCATAAATGGCTCCCTTTAGATGTCATACACACAAGGCTGTTTGGCACCACTTTTTTTTTTTTTTTTGCTATTCTTAAAAAGCACAGGAGCAAGTCTGTAATAGGTGCTAAAGCAATCTATATGCAGATCTGCATTTTTTCTAAATAATTATTTACCTTGCCTTCCACTACTTCACTGTTAAACAGGAATAGTGATGTAGCGCACATCAAATTTTCTGTTCGCAAATTTTCACCAAACGTTTGCGCCAGGCTTCATAGACTTTATCCGCTTGAGGCCCACAGTCTTACACCCCCCTAGTGACCAGGCCATTTTTTTACAATTCAGGCAACTGCAGCTTTAACAGCTCGCTGCAGAGCCATACAACTTAGCACACAAATGGATCTCCCTCACCCCCTTTTCTTGCCACTAACACAGCTTTGTGTTGGTGGCATCTGATTGCTGCTGAGGCTTTTTTTTAAAATTAATTTTTATATGATTTTTTCTAAATAAAATTAGCTATTTTTTAAACAGTTTTATATACTTTCACTGTGACCTTTTTTACACTGTTAATGGCAGGGTTCTCAAACTTGGCACAGTTGGTCACTGGGTGACTGAGATTAATATTCATAAAAGTGGGTGGAGCCTACAACATCCAATTAAAATGCACCTATTGATTTTCAAGGGGAATATTTAAACTGCTGCCATTCTTACACTGTTTATGGCAGAGTCCTCAAACCTGCTGCAGTCAGTCATTGAAGCGGTTTAAAACCCTGACATAGTATTCAATAAAAACATGTTTACCTACTTTTTATATGCCATATGGTTATCATATTTGCATTTGTGCATAAGTATTATTAAACAAACTTGGTCACTGAGTAATTGTGTGTTAGGGTTAGAAAAAGTGGGCAGAGCCAACACCAGCCAAATACATACCCGGGTAACGCCGGGTCATCAGCTATTTGTCAATAAATTGTCATTTAAACCACCAGCAAGCAAAAAAAAAATACTTTTGATAGTACTTTTCACCTACTTCTTGGTACTTTTTCCATTGCAAAGTCCAGAAAAGTTACTCTAAACTAAAGATGAAAAATTATCTCAGGAGAAAAAGTGAACTGCATATGTGTCCTAAAAGGGGTTCTTTTGCGAATGATGAAAAAAAAAAGTGGTTTATGCATAACCTATTAAAAATCCTTCTAAAATAGTGTGAAAAGTTTTTCAAAAGAATGAATGGTTTCATCAAAGCAACATGTTATCCTCAGTGTATGTAAACACTGACGGATGACGGACTGGGAGGCTAATCCATTTGTTAGGGGTGTTTTTTTTTACTTGCATTTCACAAACATAACTCTTGCCTACCTAGTTTTCAGTGGTGTAATCCACTGCTGTCAGGAGTTGCCGTTACAGCTGTTATGATAACGGCTAATCTCCTCTGTATTTCCTTGTACTCACACACAGGGCCGGCCTTAGGTTTTACAGCGCCCTGAGCGAAACCTGATTTTTGTGCCCCCCCCCCCTCACCCTTTTACCACATGCATATACACGCACGCACGCACGTATATACACACACAGGCCCATATGCAATTCCCCTTTTCTCCTGAGATATCTCCTAGAACAGTGGTTCCCAACCTTTTTCATGTCGTGACACATCATGCCAAATGCTCAGATCTCTGTGTCACGTATGTATGATAGAAAAAATACTATTAATAACCACGAATGGATGGAAAGAGTGCATTATATTGAATACACTTAAAAATGAAGGCTAGAACCTTTCAGGAATATTAATAAAAACAATCAGTGGGACAGTTAGCCACCTCCTCCCCCATTTAGAATGATAGCACAGCACCGACAATTTGCACCACTCATTATAGCTGCAGTGCGCCCCCCCCCCCATCCAAAATGCCCTCAGACTCAGTATAGATAGGTAGCCAGGTATAGGTGCCCCCAGTATAGGATCTTTGGTATAGGTGCCCTCAATATAGGTTGCCAAGCATAGGTGTCCCCAGTATAGGAAGTCAGTTGAAGGTCTCCATCCCCCCCATAGGTAGCCAAGCGTAGGTGTCTCCAGTATAGGTTGCCAGGAGTAGGTGCCCTCCCTCAGTATAGGTAGCCAGCTATAGGTGTCCCCAGTATAAGAAGTCAGATGTTGGAGCCCTCAGTGTAGGCAACCAGCTATAGGCGCCCCCTTGGAAGCTGGCACCCTGAGCGACCGCTCCGGTCGCTCATATCAAAGGCCGGCTATGCTCACACACACAGAAAGGACCCCCCCTCCCTGCAGGAATGGCTAAGGCAGATGCCGGCAACTATTCAGTGAGTAAGTCATGTGATTACATAGTTGTCCGGCAACCAGACTCCGGCATCTGTGCACAATAGTTTGTATCTTCTGCAAGCGAGTCATCTGCTATCAGCTGTAGTGTGTCCCCTTATTGAACTCTTAGTTTTCCTGGCAGCTAAAACGAGATAAGGGGACACACTCGCTTTCAGAAGATACAAACTATTCTGCACAGATGCAGGAGTCTGGTTGCCAGGCAACTATGTAAACACATGACGTACTCACTGAATAGTTGCCGGCATCTGCATTAGCCTATCCTGCAGGGAGGGGGGTCCTTTCTGTGTGTGTGAGTACAAGGAAATATGGAGGAAATTAGCCGTTATCATAACAGCTGTAACGGCAACTCCTGACAGCAGTTGATTACATCACTGAACACTAGGTAGGCAGGAGTTATGTTTGTGAAATGCAAGTAAAAAAAAAACACCCCTATATGGATTAGCCTCCCAGTCCATCATCCGTCGGTGTTTACATACTCTGAGGATAACATGTTGCTTTGATGAAACCATGCATTCTTTTGTAAAACTTTTCACACTATTTTAGAAGGATTTTTAATAGGTTATGCATAAACCACTTTTTTTTTTTCATCATTCGTGAAACCCCTTAAAGTAACCCTGAATCGAGTGCTTGGATTACATTCTTTTAATAATATTTTATGTGCAGTGCTGTGACACCATTTTCACAGTCCAGTGCCCCCTCTGGTCCCTTCACTATACTGCTGTAATATTCGCCTCAGAGGAACATCAATTATGGGTGGGGAGAAAGTGGCAGTTCCCCTCCTCTCAGTCCACCCTAGGAATGCCCCTTTCACTCCAGGTTTATCATTCTAGGCTTATTCCATTCCAGTGCACAAGAGTAGTGACGAGCAAAAATGCCGATATTCTTTTCGCATTAATTTTCACAAAAATAATGGTAAATTCGACTTTTGAGCAAATGTGATCAAAAATTATTTTATAATTCGTTTGTAATTTTTCGATTTTTTTTGTGAATTTTCGCACTAAAAATAAACAATTTTGTGCTTTTTTTGTGCATGATTACGATAAAAATACAGATTTCTTGATTTTTCATGACTTTTTTACCTTATTGCAAAAATACAATGGGCTTGATTCACAAAGCGGTGCTAACCTACTTAGCATGTCTAAAGTCTAAAGTCTTTAGACGTGCTAACCAGGGTGCTAAGTAGGTTAGCACCGGATTTCTCAATTGATTAACCTACTTAGCACCCTCTTTAGCACATCTAAAGACTTTAGACGTGCTAAGTAGGTTAGCACCACTTTGTGAATCAAGCCCAATGTATTTTTGCTAATATTTTCTCGAAATTGAAAATAGCATTTTTAATGCAAAAATGGCTTTGGTGAAGATCCGTAAGCAACAATGTGCAGGAGAGCTCCAACATGTATCTCCCCAAACATACACAAGTCAAAGCTCTCATGTGCAAGGTTAATACAATGAGGGGAGCTTATGGTACTTTTTTGTCTTGTTACTGGGGGCAGTGATGCTCAAATCCAATAGTTGTGATGCGGATTTCATCCTGTTAAATTCAAGTCACCTGTGCGGGCTGGGTGGGGGGTTTAATCTACCTATCATGACATCTTCTTCGCCCGTCCCTCGGCGCCTCCCACGATGCGGTCCAATCCGGCGTCACGTGACTAAAAACACTTCCTCCTTCCGGGTAGAAATCCAGATCACAACTATCTGGATTTCATCTGGATCGGATTTGAGCATCACTGTTAGGGGGTAATTTAAATCCCAGCCCCCCCCCCCCCTCCCCAGGTTAATTTGTAGCAGAAATTAAAAAACTAGAATCACCAAAGGGAAAATTTAAAGACATATAGTAGGTCAAACTTTCAGCAGCATAAATATTTCTTACCTCTATATATAGCAGGGTATTTGTGTGTAGCTCGCCCCATAAGCGATGCTTTGCCATGGCTAGTAATTTGTCCTTCTTTCCCAGAGCACTCAGAAAGATCAACAGATTTTTATGCACAACAGATTGGGGGGGGGGGGAGGAGTAAAGATGCCGCAGTAAAGGTGTCAGCACCTCCGATACATTTAGGAATATAAATCAGGGGTGAGGTAAGTTTTTTACAATGGGAAAATACTAACAAAGCCATTTTAAACTGCTTATTGTGAAAAATATGTTATTCTTGTAATTAACTTATTAATTACTTTAGGTAATTTAAGGGGAAGCTTTGCTACAAATAACTTACTTAAAAAAATGTATTTTTTGCAATGTCCAAATCAAAATGCTTGGTTAGTATTTTCCCATTTTTCCCATTGTAAAAACTTACCTCACCCCTGACTTATATTCCTAAATTTATCGCAGGTGCTGGCAAGTGTTTCTGCTGCTGAAAGCAGGATAACTAAGGTAACAATGGGTATCCCAAATAATTTTGTTTGACCAGTTGTGTGTTTGAAGTGTTCCTTCAGTGATTCTAGTTTTACAATCTTGGGTACAAATTTACCTGGGGGAGGAAGATTTAAATTGCATCTTAATAACGAGGCTAAAAAATACCATGAGCTCCCCTCCTTGTATTAACTTGACCTACTTTCTGATACACAGAGGTAGGGAAAAGCCCTTTGTCTTTGGCAATATCAAAGGTAAGCGGGATGATTTGCTGATGTCTCCCTCCCCTCAAGGTACCGCCAATATTAAAAGCCATAGTATAGTCCAGGGGCTGTGCTGGTCAGCTGTAGTATAAGAAATGGTTTATAGTAATGATAAGAAATAAAGAAATTAAGTTATTTATATTAGTAAAGCTGCAGATGTAGAAATATCTACTAATATTTAATTTGCTCTCCCAGTAAGACTCAGACTCTTTGCACGAGCAAATGGTTTAATCAATTTTGAAGCAAGTCAAAGACACAAAACAACATGCATAAGAAATAATTTCAGTGAGGACAGAGTTCTATGTCTCAGCTAAGGCTCCTATTCAGTGCAGGAAGCTGCTACTGGCAGGAGAGGTGCTAGTTCCGGGGCAGAACCCTCCTCTCTATTGTCACATCCCTCAGAACTAGCTCCGCCTTCACATGTCACATGATGGCAGCTTTTAGTGCTGGATGGGGCCGGCCTCTTCCTGTCCTTCCATTTTATTGTACAAAGCAAATTACATGTGAAGCCGCCAAAAGGATCTGCTGGCTGCTTCTTATTAAATTTATTATGATATACTGCAACATTGCCTAGAACATGAAAGCACTGATCACTCTCTAGTCTCTACATGCAATGACACCTTCATTATATTTTTGACAAACTTCCTATATCTGTAATTAGAGCAGAATCTTCTGGGAATGGGATGAATGTCTTCCCTGGGGTTAGGTAAGCTTTAACACTATACTTCACTTCGCTGATGGCATTTTCCCCAACACCACAAGCAATAAGCTCATCAATTGCTGTCTTCAAGACAGCATCAAGTTTTCCATCAGGTACTGTGCCTGCAATAAACAGAAAAACATATAAAGAAGGGGTTACAATAAAACGTTATTTTCTCAGATAAAAAGTAGACAGACAAACACTACAAAAGATGATTTGATTCACTCAGTGTAAGAAGTTGTTTTTTTAGTTTTTGTTGTTTTCTGATATAAATATGGTGAACTCATCTATACTGCTTTATTTATAGGTGTAATTACGCACCTGTCTTTACATCTCTGTAATATTCTAATATAAATACCCAATGGGCATGTTTGACACAGGTATTGTATTGGAGTCCCACTTTACTAGTATGGTGAAGGGTCACCCATACCGTTCAGTCTGGGTTTGCTCTACACATTTAGGCATTGCTACTATGGGTGGACTGCCTATGGCACAGTGCACCCTATAGCACATTAACCTTACTATAGTAGGACTGTATGGTCGCACCTATGTATGTATGCGACGTTAGGGTCACTTCAATGCAACAATGAGTTGGAGTGCATGCTGTGGAACTACGAACATTACCTGTACTTCCAGGACTGGCACTTTTGCAAATATTCAGATAGGGAGCAGAGGATTGGTGTAGACCAATCATGTGTCTGAGCGGTGATGACACAGCCATGTGATTGCTTAAGTCTTCCACTAGGTCCATGCAGCAGACTTAGTGGAAGACTGGCTGCTGTAGGTGAGTGCTGACTATAAAAGAGGATATCTGTGAATAGTTGGTTGTACCTACCACTTGAGAAAGGACAGGATTACCGACCGAAACAGCGGCTGTCCATCGGGAGCAATAGCTGCTGCAATGTAATTGGTATGATAGGTTGTCGTGTCCTAGCCAATGCAGCTTGAGCTACTCATACTTGAATAAGAGCAATACTTTATTTCTGAGTGTACCCTATGGCTATGTATTCACTGTGGTTAGGCAAATAAACAGATCATTTGAAAATCTCTGGTGCTGGTCGACTATGATTTTCTTTGTACTTTCCTCTCCTGCTCTCTCAGATATCCCAGTTGATCCAGGGGAAGGCAAAAAAAAACCCTTACGAGGCTTGGGAAAATTAACCTTTAAGGGAAAAAAAATCCTTCCCGAATACAGGTGGATCTACTTTGCTGGGAATTAACTAATAATTATAGCTACGGATGTCCTTCAATGCAAGGAAAGCATCCCAACCTCTTTTAAATGCAGATATAGAATTTGTCATAACCACTTCCTGTGGTAAATTATTCCACCCCTTCCTAAATAGATGGTAAAACCTTTCTCCCTCCATATGCTGAAATCTTTCCTGTTTGCCTCTGCCTAGAGACAAAAGCTCATCTGCTAAGCTTTTGTATTGCCCTCTGATGTATGCTAATCAGGTTCCAAGCTAAATACAGTAAACTTAGTTTCAGGGGCGTCTCTAGCCATTTTGTCACTCCAGGCGAGAAATCCTGTGGCACCCCCCCCCCCCGTGATTGCCCCCAGTCCCATACCCCGCACCCCTCATGGTGAACACCACTCCTGTGGTGAACCCCACCCCCAAGACCCCCGAAAATCATAATGCAGCAGCGTTTCACCAGAAAATGTACTTATTGCGGCATGGGTTCACCAGAAAATAGTTGTTATGCAGCAGAGCGTTTCACCATAAAATATACTTATTGCGGCATGCACTCACACACACCACACACAGTACACACACACACACTATACACACACACACACACACACACACACACACACACAGTGTACACACACACACACACACACAGTACACACACTGCACACAACATACACACTATACACAGTACACACACACACACTCTAGACATGCACAGCACAGTACACACACTATACACACACACACACACGCACACACACACACACACACACACACAGTACACACACTGCACACAACACACACACACACACACAGTACACACACTGCACACAACATACACACTATACACAGTACACACACACACACACTTTAGACACGCACAGCACAGTACACACACTACACACACACACACACACACACACACACACACACACACAGTACACACACTGCACACAACATACACACACACACACACACACACACAGTACACACACTGCACACAACACACACACACACACACACACACACACACACACACACAGAGCACACTATACACAGCACACAGTAGACATACACTATACACATACAGAGATAGGAGGAGTGGAGTGAGACTGAGAATAGCCTGAGATGGAGCAGTTTATCTGTATTGCAGTCCCACATTACACAGAGACTAGTTGCTGGTAATAGGACTGCTGTCCCTGCCAATCTCTTACACAAGTCAGCAAGCAGCCCTCCTGGAGTCTAGGAACTGTCAAAACTTTTCAACCTGTTTAAGACCTTATCTGCACATGCAGTCATTATAACAATAGGGAGAGACCAGACAGATTTTTTCCCACTGACCCTCCAGACGAGTTCTACATCATGCTGTGTATATTTACCAGCTAGCCTGCCCTCTAATTGCACTTTTATCAGCTAGCCTAGTATTTTACATTGCCTTACATCAACAAACCTGAATACAGCAGACACAGGACCAACCCTAAATCATTGAATGAAAGGCGGCCTGGGGGGAAGTCAATGCCTGGCTGCTACACAGTCTCTACATCCACGCAGTTAGCAGTAGCAGAGAGAGAGGGACTGAATTCTCAGGAGTCGGACTCAGGAGCTGATGATGCTGTACTCTTCGGATCCCTGACTAGGATGAGTGCCTTCTCTCACTGACTCATTCATTACTGTGGTTCTTTGAATCATTGAGCTGAAGTCCAGTCAGCCCCGCTGCTGCTGCTGCTGTGTAAACTGACACCTGAGTCAGCTGAGAGGCATTTCTTCTCTCACTACTCAGTGCAGAAGCGCCCTTGCCTCTTCCTGTCGCCTTAGGCGAAAATTTATAGCTGCCTAATGGCTCGGACGCCTCTGCTTAGTTTGTCCAACCTTTCTTGGTAACAGAGACCTTCCATCCCTCTGGCTAATTTTGTTGCCTGTATTTGTACCTGTTCTAGTAACTTAATGTCCTTCCTTTAGTGTGGTGCCCAAAAGTGTATTCTATACTGCAGATGTGACCTTGCAAGTGATTTATATAGAGGAAGTAGTATACAAGCATCTTGTGATACTACTTCCCATTTTATACATCCCAGAATTGTATTCTCTTTAGCTGCTGCTGCTTGGTATTGAATACAGGTGTTTAACTTGTTATCAACCAGTATTTCCAAGTGCTTCTCCAAGTCTGATTTTCCCAGCCGTAAGCAATTTATCTTATATGTTGCACTACCATGGGCACGTCCAAGGTGCATGACCTTACATTTATCTACATTAAGTTTCCTCTGCCATCTGTATGCCCATGTCACCATGCTGTTTAGATCCTGTTGCAAAATTTCACTATCCTACTTAGTGTTTATAACTCTGCATAATTTTGTATCAGATGCAAAAATGGTAACATTACTTTGTATTCCATCAGCTAGATCATTAATAAACAGGTTAAAAAAAGCATTGGACCTAGTACTGACTCTTGCGGGACCCCACTGCTAATAGTTTGTCATTTTAAATATGACCAATTTACCACCACTCTTTGCCTTCTTTTCCTTAATCTTCTGGGGACCAGCTGCCTAACTACTCCTAAAGGGAACCTAAACTGAGAAGGATATGGATTGTTTCTTTTAAAATAAGACCAGCATGCAGATTAGGTGCTCTGAATGAAGTCAGACTGGATTAGCTACACGCTTGTTTCAGGTCTGTGATTTAGCCACTACTTTGTTTAAAAGGAAACACCCATATATACTCAGTTTAGGTTCCCTTTAAGGACCAGCACATTTTACATGCAGGGGGGGCACATTTGTAGGGTCAGGCAGCCGGATCCCCAGTGCGGTTAGTGTCACTATTGGTGTCCCCAGTATAGTCAGGAGTCCCCCGCATAGCCAGCAGCATTTACTCACCTCCCTGGGTCCTGTGATGAGCAGCTCTAACTCCCTCTACTCTGGTCGGCATCCCAGCTCGCACTGACTCTAAGTTCCATGTCGCGGCTTAAAGATGTCATCAAACCGGGACCCGACACTTAAGTCAGAGCGAGCAGAAATGCCTGCCAGAGCGGAGGGGAGCGATGATCACTGGGGGAACGTTAGGAAGGTGAGTCTCGTCCTCTCCGCCCCCTCCTACCGCCACTGCTCAATAGTGATCACTTGGATCGGCCAGCGCCATGGCTCCTGATCACTGAGGGGAGATGTCAGATGTCATTTGACAGAGTAATCTCTCCTCTCAGGTGCGCACAATCACGGCGGGAGTGGAAAGAGAAGGTAGCGTAAATCCTACACTGCATCAGAGTTAGGCAGCCACAAGTGCGGTGTAGGATTTACTACAGGCAGTCTCCAGAAGGTTAACCAGTTCTCTTTCCACAAACACACATGTTCTCCTAGTCCCTGTATCCTAAGCTTCTGCACCAGGATTTTGTGGGGAACAGTGTCAAAAGCCTTTGTAAAGTCCAAGTACACTACATCTATAGCTTTCCCAAGATCTAAATCTGCATTCACCAGTTCATAAAAGCTGAGCATATTGGTGAGACAAGCTGGTTCTGAACTTTTCCCCTTCTTAAAACAGGGATAAACAGCTTAAAAAAAGAGTTAACACTGTTGAAAAAAAAAATGTGGACTATAACAAATGTAGATCATCCTTGGAGATAATTGCCATTAATGTATGGGGGTGAGGGTGGTGACTAGACACTAAGGGCTTGATTCACAAAGCGGTGCTAACTGTTAGCACGCCTGTGAAAACCCCCTTAGCACGTCTAAACAAGCTTTTCGCGCATACAACTTTACGCGCGCAAAACTTTATGCGCGTAAAACTTTACGCGCGTACTGCACAGAGCGCAGGGCGCTCCGCGCGAAGTGCCCATTAAAGCCTATGGGACTTACCGCGCGTAAAACTTTGCGCGCGTAAAACTTTGCGCGCGCAAAGTTAGCGCGCGATCTGATTGAGAAATCCGGTGCTAACCTACTTAGCACCCTGGTTAGCACGTCTAAAGACTTTAGACGCGCTAAGTAGGTTAGCACCGCTTTGTGAATCAAGCCCTAAGTATGCAGTATGAGGAGGTAAGTGTGGACCATTAGACACCAGGTATGCTGGGGAAAGGGGAGGGGGGAGCTATAGACACCAGGTTTGCTGTATGGGGGAAGGGGGCCACTAGACACCAGGTATGCTGAATGGGAGAGGAAGGGACCACTAGACAATAGGTATGTTTTATGAGGGAGGTAGAGGAAACCACGTTTAAACAATATCAGTTGCCTGGCTGTCCTGCAATTTTTTTAATGTATCAGTGGTGTCTGAATAACACACCAGAAACAAACATGTGGCTAATCCAGTCAGACTACTGCCAGAAATATGTGATTTGCATGCTTATTCAGGGTCTATGGCTAAGGGATTTAGAGGCAGAGGATCAGCAGGGCAGCCAGGTAACTGGTATTGCTTAAAAGGAAATAAATATGTCAGCCTCCATATCTCTCTCACTTCAGGTGTCCTTTAACTCTTATATAAGTATCCCTTATACATGTCACCTGGGAGGGTGGTATTCAGATGCCACCATGAACCTCCTCCCATAGCCAACACCCATAGGAATAGGAGTAGCTACTCATACCTTTTCATGGGCACCAGATGTAGAAATAAGCAGTGATGAGCAAAAATGCCAATATTTTTTTGCGTTATTTTCACGAAAACAAGTACAATTTTTTTTTCGAGAAGTGAAAATACGCTCTGATAATTTAGCGTTTTTTCACTTTAATTTTCGCTTAACCACTTGCCAACCAAATGATTTCCCATTGATCTGTGCTGGGTGGGCTCTTCAGCCCCCAGCACAGATCGTATTGCAGGCAGGGCGATCAGACTTCCCCCCTTTTTTCCCCACTAGGGGGATGTCCTGCTGGGGGGGGGTCTGATCGCCGCCACTCTGCTGTGCCTTGCGGGGGGGGCTCCTCAAAGCCCCCCTCCGCAGCGCTATTCCCCCCTCCCTCTCCTTCCCTCCCTCTCCCTGGCTCTGTGGGCGGTACAGGACGGCAATACGTCCTGTACCGCCTCTGATAAGCTTCAGCCTATCAGATGGCGGCGATCCCCGGCCTATCAGAGGCCAGGGTTCGCCGATCTCCTTTACGGCACTGCTGCAGCTGCAGCGTCGTACAGTGTAAACACCGGGAATTTGTTCCCCGCGTGTTTACATTTCGCCTGCGAACCGCGATCGGAGGCTCGCAGGCAGTTCACGGAGACACCCTCCGTGAACTGACATGGAACGGCCGCTCGAACCCGCAGACAACCAGTTTACGCCGATCAGCGTTAGCTGGTCGTCAAGAGGTTAAAAAGTGAACATTTCATTTAGCATTTTTTTCTCTTTGATTTTTCACCTTCTGTAAAGCCAAATATGGACCTAATATGGGGAGGAAAGATATTACTTCCTATAAATGTTCACATTATTGCATAAAGGACATTTCAAATATGGAAGTTATTTTCAAAGATTGCTATTTGGTAGAAAATATGGCACTTTTATTTTTTAATTTGTTATTTGGGTGAACATGCAAAAACAAATTAGCGTATTTTTGTGGGAAAAATGTGAAAACCAAAATGGCATTTTCGATGCGAAAATGACTTTGGTGAAAATTCACAAACAAAACTGGGGATAAGCCCTTGTCCATAGCATGTGGACTTCTCTTCACTTAGGGCCTGTTTCCACTACACGCAGATTGGATGCAGAATGGATGCAGAAATACTGACTCCAATGAATGCCTATGGGCCTTTTTCCACTAAACACGATTTTTCTGATGCAGATTTTCCCATAGACATTCATTGGAGTCAGTTTTTCTGCATCCATTCTGCATTCTATCTGCATCCAATCTGCGTGCAGTGGAAACAGGCCCTAAGAGAGCCCCATTATAATGGACCATGCAGGCTAGTATAGCTCAGTCCTTGCAATAACATCCTAAGAGGGTGAAAAGGGATAAAGCAAAAGCAGCATGGTTTCCTGTTGTTCATTATACTGACCCAGGCTGGAAATTCACTGCTTTTTCTGGGGTTTTACAGTAAGTTCGAAGCCAATTTAAAAAAACTTGAGAGGGAAGGCTCTGGGTCCTATAGAGCCTTCCCATTCCTCCTCTGGTACCCACATTCCAGCACTGGATCCCCCATTAGCACTCTCCGACCAATGGGTCAGAGACTGCACACTTCCGCCGCTGTAGAAGGCTTTCGGTAATCTTCGGGAACCGAGTTCCCTAAAGATGGGCCATAATGTGCATGCATGAGCACACATTCTTGCACATGCACAGAAAGGAGTGGCCCATCTTCAGGAGTTTTCTCCTCCAGAAGATTGCTGAAGCCTCCCACAGCGGCGGAAGTGAGCAGTGTCTGACCCATTGGTCGGAGACTGCTAATGGGATATCCAGCGCTGGAATGTGGGCACTGTAGAAGGAACGGGAAGGCTCTGTAGGACCCAGAAAATTCCCTCTCCTCTCCGTGAGTATCTGTTTTTTATTTTATTAAATTGGCTTCAAACTTACTTTATCAAACAGTAGTAACATTAAAATCATTTTTTTTTTAATTGCAAGGTCTTTTTGAAAAAGAAAAAACATCCCCTTGTTCCCACTATTCTCTAACATACCTAGCAAAGTTGGTGATTACAGCATGTATGACTTTGCTATGAACTGCTAAAGTTGTCATCTTTGTCCTTAATGCAATCCACCTGGAAATTCAGGAATGGCAATAATTCCATGAAAATGTTGCCCCTCATCCCTCATGGTCAATAAGATGCAAATAATTCTGACTTCATGCAGGATTGTGCAAATTCTATATGCCAATTTATGCAGCATTGCGAGTCATAAGACACCCGTTCACATGTGAGTAAAGGTTATGTAGCAATCAGGAAAGATGGTAACAGGCCGCTAGTGCACTCGACTGTACAGCAGAATCTATTGGAAACTTGGATTGAATATACAGCGTGCTCAGGATCCCAGACAGTTAACCTCGATGGCTTCCATGAAGAAAAGAGAACTAGATCCGGCACTGCAGCAATCTTCACTCTTAAAAAAAGCTTTAATATACCAAGCTTGTTGTCATAAAACCATATATCAGCATAAGGAAAAGATTTCTGGTTCCTGCCTAATCCTCAGGTAGGGCTATGGGGCAATGTGGGAGTAGCGGTAGGTGTACCGCTGCTCCCACATCACCCCACAGCCGGACTTGAGGATTAGGCAGGAACCAGAAATCATTTCCTTATGCTGATATATGTTTTTATGACAACGAGCTTGGTATATTAAAGCTTTTTTTAAGAGTGAAGATTGCTGCAGTGCCGGATCTATTTCTCTTTTAATAATCCAAACATTTGTATAGAGCTTTTCTCCTGTCGGACTCAAAGCGCTCAAGAGCTGCAGCCACTGGGACATGCTCAGGAGGCCACCCTGCAGTGTTAGGGAGTCTTGCTTTGAACTCCTTACTGAATAGGTACTGACCCTATAAAAGGATTTGAACCCTGGTCTCCCATGTCAAAGGCAGTGCCTTTAACCAGTACTCTATTTCTTCACCAAAGCTCTAAAAGTTCTAAAAGTTCTCACTACTGTGATGATTCAATTCTGAGTGCTGGCTGCAGTATGGTGCACTGACCAGAGATAATTCATGCACTTATTATTGTATAGGATCTACTGGGTCACTTCCCAGCAAATTATAAGTGTGACATAAATTCAGAGGGGAGTGCAGGATTTTGGTTCGGACAACTGACTTGTGTGAATTGTTAGTAACATCACTCCATTTTATCCAGTGAGTATTTGTGCAGCACCACATACCTTCCAGAGTTCCTATATAGGCAATAGCAATGGATTTATCGTTATAGTCTTTAGTGTGATATCCGACAACATCCCAGCCACGACCTTCATACACATTTCTGTCTTTATCAATAAGAAAGCTGTTTGGGAATAAATGAATATTACCCAAGAGTTAGTACATTGTACTCTTTGCAAAACATCTTTAACTATCAATTACTATTTCAAAACAATCAAACAACAGGGGCATTGCTAGGATCCTAAGAGATTCAGGGCACAAATGGGCACTGCTGAAAAATGGGCGTTGCCATGCACCAGAATGTGGGTGTGGCCATGGGTGGGGCCAAATTTACATGAACTTAACAGCGGTCTAAGTAGGCCTGCCCAGCAAAATGTTGGATGAAGCCCCCTCTTAATTAATGCAGAAAAAAAATAAAATGCAGCATATCACATAAATAGGCAGTGTCACTTAAACATATCGGGCATGCTGGGTGCTGTGTGGTGCCATGCTGGGTGTTGTGGTATCTCTATGGGGCTTGCTGGGTGTTGTGGTGACATGCTGGAAGCTGCGGTGCCTGCAGCCTCCATAGGGAGCATGCATCATTGTGTGTCCTCACTGTTCCATAACTTTCTCCCCCTGACCCCCCTCCCCCCAGCAGAGTAGCACAGTGGGAGGAACTACTCATCTACTCCATCCACTCTCTGGAGACATCCTCTGTACCTAGCATTTCTCCTCATAGCATCCGAGAATCAGTTGCTAGGAGCTCTAGCATCTGATTCATTCTCAGACACTAGGGGGAGAAGCCTGGAAGAGAAGAGGTCTGCAGAATCTGGAGACCAAGTAGCCGGAGGTGAGTACTGCCGACAGCTACCTGGGGGACATCCAGGGCACCCCAGAATAGATCCGGGGCACGTGCCACTGATCTTTGGGGCTAGCAACCCCCGTCAAACAAAAGGTAAAAGGTTAGGCATCAGTCATATTACAGCTAGGGATGGTCGGAAATGGCCATTTCCAATTCTGCGGAAATCCCGATTTCTGCCAAGTTCCACTTTTTTCTGATTTTCCATTTTCCCCATTACTGAATTTCCCAATTTAGCGATTTTCCGTTTTTCTGATTTCCGATTTTCGTCAGAGAATGAAAAAAAAATCTGTAAAAAACGGAAATCTGAAAAATGGAAAATCTATATTGTGATTGGTCTAAAATGACCACAGTGATCCAATTTTTTTCACAGCGATTCTATGATTGGTCCAATGCTTCTGTGACTGGGGTAAAATTACAGAGTTCCAGTAAATTGGGTTTCCGCAGAATTCCGTTTTCTAATTTCCGTTTTCTTATAGGACACCTGAGGTGAAAATAAACTAATGAAATAAACAATTGTATCTTCCTTCTCCTAAAAATGACTTTTTAAGATATTCCACAGTGTTATTTTATATTTAAATTTAAGTTTTAAGTTTTTACTGTTTTATTGTTTTTGCTCAATGACACATTAATTGAAGTATGCCAGAGCTAAAATCTATGAACTATTGACCCTTTTTATCTCTTTCCTGCTCTCAGAAGCCATTTTCTGCTAGGAAAGAGTTTTTTAGTTGTAATTTCTTATCAGTGAGGGTCACACTGTAGTCTGACTCAGTCGTGACTCAGACAGGAACTGCCACTTACATACCTGATGTTTAACTCTTTCAAGCAGAGAAGGAAAAAAAGGAAATGCGGAAATTCCAATTCTGCGGAATCCAAATGAGCATCCCTAATTACAGCCTCATGGGAAATAGCAACATTAGAATTGCAGCCACAACAGCTTTAATTTAGACTGGACATGCTATTTGACTGATGTAATACTATTTGTAAATGTTAATTTATGCACTAGCACGTTTACACATTGTGTCTAGCACCCCTGATGAAGCCTCTAATTAAGGAGGCAAAACATGTTGGGTTTTGGAAGTTTAGGAAGTAGATTATGATTTGCACTAAAATGCAGTGTTGTACAAAGTCCTCTGGTCAAATCATTTGTCCAGCCAGTACTGTGAATGAGATAGCTTTACACTATCCAATACCATAACATAGTTCCATAGTTAATTGGGTTGAAAAAAGATGCCGCCATCAAGTTCAACCAATAAATAAGGGACAATACTAGCCAGCACCCTTACTTATGCCTGTTGATCCAGAGGAAGGCAAATAAAACTTACAAGCAGTGTCGGACTGGGAGGTGGAAAAGCTGAGGAAATCCACCTGCTGGCCAAGCAGCAGTAACCCTGTGTTATCACTCCCTATAGAAACCTGTAGCAAGTCCTCACTGTGAGCAGCAACACCTGAATACTACTGCTTGGCCAGCAAGTGGATTTCCTCAGCTTTTCCACAATACCAGTCCATTGCTGCTTACAAGGCATGGTCCACTTAGCCCCAAAAGGGAAACAAAAATCTTCCCGATTTCAGATGGCAATCAAATAAAGCCCTGGATCAACACCACCGGGAATTACCTAGCAATTATAGCCATGGGTGTCTTTTAAAGCAAGGAAAGCATCTAAGCTCCCTTAGATGCAGATATAGAATTTGCCATAACTACTACCTATGGTTATACATTCCACATCTTAATCACTCTTACTGTAAAGTACCCTTTCCTAAATAAAAGGCTAAAACTTTTTCCTCCATGCGCAGATCATGTCCCCTAGTCCTTTGCACAAGCCCAGGGACAAAAAGCTCATCCGCCAAGCTTTTATATTGCCCTCTGATGTATTTATACATTTTAATTAAATCTTCTCTAAGGCAGGAGAAATCTTTACTTTTTCTTGAATAGAGCATCAAGGGGTTCTGTATGGCTGATATTGTGGTGAAACCCCTCCCACTGTGTGATGTCAGGAGCTATGTCCTGACATCACACTGTGGGAGCCTTGTTGCATTGTGGGAAATAACAGCTGTTTCCATCTGCCAAGCAACCAGTATCTCCCTCTGTGCATATGTATTGGTATAAAAAAACAACCTATTAGCTTATAGCATTGTTAGGGTGTGTGGTTATAGATAATGGCAGTTGGTGCTGTCTGTTTTTTTTCATGTTTGCCAGTCGTAATGATAATGACCTGCAGGGGGTGATTATGGATCATACTATATGAACAAATTACATGGCAAATATTAATAATTTCATGGTCTCTCTTCCATTTTGTAACTTTTCACTTTGCAATGTATTGATTTTTTTCCCCTTCCTCGCTTAAAGTGGTCAAAAGTCAGCATTTTTACTTTGCTCTAAAAGATTCCTTTCAGCTTTAAAGCTACTATCCCAGAAAAAAAAATGTAGCAGAACATCACTTAAACAGTTAAACAGCACCTTGTCCTGCCAATGAAAGGCTATTCAGCTTGAAATCCGCATCCAGACAGGAGATAACACTATCTTTGTTTACATTCCAATGTTGTTACATTTGTGTGTAAACAACTGAAAACACTCTCTGAGAAGCTCTCTGTGCTTCAGGCATACACACAGTTCAGGACAGCTCACTGGGAGATTTTAATATATAATAAAAAGCAGCTGGAATAAAATGCAATGGCAGCTCTCAGAGCGAGATAAACTACACTTTGAAAACTTGTAACTTGTACACAGACAATATTACTTGTGCACGGAAGCAAATATGATAACTGTATGTGTAATAAAAAGTAGATATGGCACATGAAGCAAAAGACAGAGGAAACCGGCACTGCAAGCAAGCTGTGTTTTAATCTTGATCCATGCAAACAAATGGTGTGTACATTGACAGCGGCAGGAAAATAATCTTGCATAATAATAAAGGCATGCAGTTGGATACAGGGTACCTGGTGGTGCGGTGGGTGCTGGGTGATCAAGCCTGACGGCCGTTTCGCGCACGTCTGCGCATCTACGGAGGCTGCAGGGCGGAGATGCAGATAGCCGGCATTTGTAGCCGGATACTGGGGGCGGAAGTGCGCCGCCTTTCTTACTCCGCCTCTATGCGGAACTTCTCACTAGGGCAGAGGGCAGACAGCTGAGGCGCATAGCGCGTCATCAGCGTCTGACGTCATGACGGCCCTGCACGCTGAAACTATTGTACAGCGTAGCGTGCTTTACGCTTGCAGGCCTGTGATACAAGTTGGGCTGGAACAGCACCATCTTGTGGCACAATTTGAGAAGACGCCCAAAGCTAAACATCAGGCAATATAGTGGTGAAAGGATAGCAAAGCTAAAAAGTGGCAGGTGAGAAAAAAGAGGAGGAAAGGGGTTTGGAAGAAGGGAAAAGGTGGGGGTAAGTGGATGTGAAGAAAAAATGACAAAAAGGTGAAGAAAAACCTGTGTTGGCTGCTAATGGGTGTCTTCCCGGCAGTTAAATGCAAAATGCTAGTAAAATTAAGGTACCAACTCAATAAAGTTGTTATACCATAAAATAGGGGAGTGGAAGAAGTGTAGCATAATAAAATCAACAGAGGTCGGCCACTCTGCAGGGAAATCCCCGCCAGGGAAACCCCCTGAAGCGGGGGCAACCGGCAGGGTGGCCGACCCGTCAAGAGAGGCACAGTTAATCAAGGGGGACTGTTTGGGCAGAAACCTGCTATATAGAGCTACATGCAAGAACGGAACAAACCACATTGGGGGGAACACTTGAGAGACCGACCCCACAATCTAAGGTATAATATATTGATCATCAGGATTGAAAGACTAGGGATCCAGTAAGCAAGAGAGATCAGTATAATCATTAAGACCTAGGGGGCCCATCGCATTAGTTCTCAAGATCAACAGAACCTCTTCACGTTTAAGTTTCCTTTCGCGATTGCCACCCCTGGTGAGAGGTGGGACCTGGAGTATGCCAGCAAAAGTGAGTTTATTTGGATCTCCTCGGTGTTCATTTCTCATGTGCTCCACTACTCTGGGGGATCCTTTACCTGAGCTTATGGAATTATAGTGTTCCCTAAACCTCTCACCCAAAGTTCTGGTGGTCTCACCGATATAAAATCTCCCGCAGGGGCACCACAGAGCATACACCACAAATTTGGTCTTGCAAGTAATAAAAGCCTGTACATTACGTTCCAAAGGCCCGACCTGAAATCTAGAACCCGTGGCCATTTGTCTACATGACTTGCATCGACCGCATCTGTGGTTGCCCTGGGGTTGGCCCCTGCGCAACCAGTTGCCTCCATCTGGGGAGTGGAATTCACTCCTACTGATAAGAGACCCGATGGTTGGACATCTTCTGAATGAAAGAAGGGGACCCCCTTCCACCACTGATCTCAAACTGGCGTCTTTCATTAATATGTCCCAATGTCTGGTCACTGACTTTTTAATGGCATCGGACATTGTGCTGAATTCAAAGGAGAAGGGAGTTCTCTTATCTCCAATCTTTCTGGTTTGTTTCCTTTTGAGGAGGGTCTGCCTGTTTTGAGAGCAGGCTCTCTTGAAGGCATCTTGGATTAAATGTTCCTCAGAGCCTCTGGCGGCTAACCTACATCCCAGTTCCTCGGCTTGACGGCGGAATTCGGTGTCACTGGCGTTGTTCCGGCGAAGCCTAAGAAACTGACCATAGGGTAAAGCCCTGGTCACATGTTCGGGATGAAAACTGGTCCTATGGAGGAGGGAGTTAGACGCCATGGGTTTCCTATATCCCTTTGGAGTCAGTTTATTATCATGGATTTCTAGTTCCAAGTCCAGGAAGGCAACTTTGTCATGGCTGATATTGGCCGTGAAGGCCATATTACAGTCATTGTGATTGATGTACTCCAGGAATGCGGGAAAAGATTCACAAGTCCCGGACCAAAAGACAAGGATGTCATCCACATACCTGGACCACATCCTGAGTTGCCGTCGGAAGGGGTTGCAAGCGGAGTGGATATACAGTTCCTCCCACCACGCCGAAAAAAGATTGGCATAGGTGCAGGATACTGCTGTACCCATGGCAGTTCCAGATGTTTGCCAAAACCATTTTCTGTCAAACACAAATGCATTGTGTGTAAGAACGAACATCAGACACTCACAAATGTAGGTCTTATATGTCTCGCTCTTATCTGTCCTGTCCAGAAAGAGTCTTACAGCTCGCACCCCCAACTCATGGGGTATGCGGCTGTATAAACTCTCGACGTCAATCGTCGCCAGGAGATCGCCTTCACACCAATCCAGGTCCTCAAGGCCCTTAAGGACATCAACTGTGTCAGAGAGGTGGGAGGGAATCCCCTCAAGTAGAGGTCTCAGGATGTGGTCCAGATACCTGGACAGCCGCTCCGTTGTCGACCCAATGCCAGAGACAATGGGCCGACCCGGAGGGCTAGTCCGGGACTTGTGAACCTTTGGAATATGGTACCAAATAGGCTTGATTGGATCGGCTGGCAACAGCCCATTGGCCAGAGTGGAGGTTAACACCCCCAATTCCACTCCCTTCCTGAGGAGGGACCTCAAGGCATTCTGGTACCGGAGGGTGGGATCTTCGGTCAGGGGTTGGTAGATATTTCTATCTTGTAATTGCCTCAGGGCTTCTTCCCTATATTGCTCTGTGGACATGACCACAATGGTTCCCCCCTTATCTGCTCGTTTAATTTGTAGGTCAGGTCTTCTACGTAACCACTTCAATGCATGTTGTTCTTTTTCAGTTAGGTTACTAGTGGCCTTAGGGTAAATTTCTGCCTTCAGGTCTCTCTCCACCATTTTCTGGAAGACGTCCAGACATGATCCTGGTTGGACAGGGAATGGGGAAATGGACTTGCAGGGTCTGAAGGAGGAGACTTCACCGCAACTAAGTGTTGTCATGTCTTCCGGTGGCATTTGAGTATTATCCATCATAGTATCTAGCTCTTTCATAACCTCTGTAATGATCGCTGCTGCAGCAGCTATTACTGGAAGTAGTAGTGCTGCAGCTCAGGCAGTTCTGATCTATTTCCATGCAAGCTGTATAGCTTTGTCTGTTTTTCCCTGCTGTCAGCTTGTGACTGATTATCATTCACCTGTGTGGGAATCTGCATGTCTGCTCCCATTGGATGACCTCAGTATAAAGATCTGCTTCCTGCAGGGTTTCCTTGGGTTTTCATAGCTTCAGCTTAAGCCTGTCTTGCTGTCGCTTTAGCCCCCGATCGTGTTTCTTGTTAAAGATACTTTGCTGGTCTTTGCATCATATATTGGTTCATTGCCAATATATATGCATACCAGCACGTTTATTATTTTCCTTGCATTTGTGTTACGTTGATATATCAGTGTTGATATATACGTACACGAACTGTTTATTTCCTGTGTTCAGTTAGTCAGTTTTCCAGCACGTTTTGGTAGTTTGCGCGTACCGTGAACACCCGTGCTGAGCTAGTTATCCTGTTCCTGGTCCTGTTTGTGGATTGCGTTCATCTCTGCGAAGAGATAACGAATCCTTCTGAATCCTGTTCTGTTCCTGTTTGTGGATTGCGTTCATCTCTGCGAAGAGATAACGAATCCTTCTGAATCCTGTTCTGTTACTGTTTGTGGATTGCGTTCATCTCTGCGAAGAGATAGCGAATCCTTCTGAGTCCTGTTCCCTGTATTACTCCAGTCCTAGTCAGCGTTCCTGCTTATGTCATATATCGGTTCATTGCCGATATATACATATGTTAGTCAGAAGTTACAAATAGTTTCATTGATAGCTGTAATTGTAATACGCTAGGAAAACATACTTATTGTATATTTATCTGTTTTACGTTCATCTATCTTAATCCTGCTATTTTCTGACTGTCCTGTCCTGTCTTTGTGAGGCACGCCATCGCCGCAGCGCATTGGCTGCCTCATTCCAGTCTGTCTGGTTTTGGACGCTTGCTGTCGCTAAGTAGCCGCTAGCTAGCAAGCGTTCATTCTGTCTACCTGTCCTGATCTCAGTTCTGGTTTATGCGCTCAGCGCTACTTTGCGCTGAGACGTTATAACGAAAGCATTGTTTGTGGCTGTCAGATCTGCACCGGCTCTGTGCGCCACAATCTCCTATTGGAGTCAGTCCTCCCCTCCACTATACTAGGGATAGCCTGTTTCCTGGTGCTAGTGTGTGTACCTCCTCCACCCCAGCTCATGCGTTGCATGCTGACTGTGGAGAATACACCACCAAGCCTTACAACCTCAAGGTTAGCTAAATCTTGATCATCCCACTGTATGTTGGGGCTAAAACCCAGAGGGCTCACTTTAGCATTTCCCCATGTGGTATCAGTTCTACTTAGAACATTTTCTCTTTTGGCAAAATGCCATCTAATATTTAGACGCCTAACATTTTTGTACATTTCTATTTTAAACTTTGCAAAGTCAAAGTCCGCCGCCAACGAGAAGTTGAGACCTTTTTGTAATAGGGACTCTGTCCCTTCTGGTAGTTTCTGAGTAGAGAGATTAAGAATCTCCAATGGTTGTGGTGTTTCTCCTTTTAATAATAATTCCTCTTCCGCTTGCGGTCCTTCTTGTCCTCCCATGATAATCGTTTGTTGTTCTTTTTTGGCTTTGTTTTTTCCTCTCCCCCTCCGCGTGCTAATCCTAAAGGGCGTGCAGGTGTTTTGGGGTCACTGCTGTTCGGCTGTCCTCGTGGGGCTGGATTTTTCAAATCCGCTTTTGCCTCATCTTCACTGGATTCAGTGTCTGTAGTCCAGTAACCTTTCCCTTTCTTCTGAGGTTTAGCTCGTCCTCCTCTTTGCCAGGAAAAATACCTTTTCAGAAGATGATCCTCTTTATCTCTCTGGAATTTTTTCAATTTCCTTTCCTTAATGCTATCTTGCACAACTGTAAGTTTATGGTCGATCTTTTTCAGAGTTTTGGAGTATTGTTTTTTCCACTCCCCAGATGGAGGCAACTGGTTGCGCAGGGGCCAACCCCAGGGCAACCACAGATGCGGTCGATGCAAGTCATGTAGACAAATGGCCACGGGTTCTAGATTTCAGGTCGGGCCTTTGGAACGTAATGTACAGGCTTTTATCACTTGCAAGACCAAATTTGTGGTGTATGCTCTGTGGTGCCCCTGCGGGAGATTTTATATCGGTGAGACCACCAGAACTTTGGGTGAGAGGTTTAGGGAACACTATAATTGCATAAGCTCAGGTAAAGGATCCCCCAGAGTAGTGGAGCACATGTGAAATGAACACCGAGGAGATCCAAATAAACTCACTTTTGCTGGCATACTCCAGGTCCCACCTCTCACCAGGGGTGGCAATCGCGAAAGGAAACTTAAACGTGAAGAGGTTCTGTTGATCTTGAGAACTAATGCGATGGGCCCCCTAGGTCTTAATGATTATACTGATCTCTCTTGCTTCCTGGATCCCTAGTCTTTCAATCCTGATGATCAATATATTATACCTTAGATTGTGGGGTCGGTCTCTCAAGTGTTCCCCCCAATGTGGTTTGTTCCGTTCTTGCATGTAGCTCTATATAGCAGGTTTCTGCCCAAACAGTCCCCCTTGATTAACTGTGCCTCTCTTGACGGGTCGGCCACCCTGCCGGTTGCCCCCGCTTCAGGGGGTTTCCCTGGCGGGGATTTCCCTGCAGAGTGGCCGACCTCTGTTGATTTTATTATGCTACACTTCTTCCACTCCCCTATTTTATGGTATAACAACTTTATTGAGTTGGTACCTTAATTTTACTAGCATTTTGCATTTAACTGCCGGGAAAACACCCATTAGCAGCCAACACAGGTTTTTCTTCACCTTTTTGTCATTTTTTCTTCACATCCACTTACCCCCACCTTTTCCCTTCTTCCAAACCCCTTTCCTCCTCTTTTTTCTCACCTGCCACTTTTTAGCTTTGCTATCCTTTCACCACTATATTGCCTGATGTTTAGCTTTGGGCGTCTTCTCAAATTGTGCCACAAGATGGTGCTGTTCCAGCCCAACTTGTATCACAGGCCTGCAAGCGTAAAGCACGCTACGCTGTACAATAGTTTCAGCGTGCAGGGCCGTCATGACGTCAGACGCTGATGACGCGCTATGCGCCTCAGCTGTCTGCCCTCTGCCCTAGTGAGAAGTTCCGCATAGAGGCGGAGTAAGAAAGGCGGCGCACTTCCGCCCCCAGTATCCGGCTACAAATGCCGGCTATCTGCATCTCCGCCCTGCAGCCTCCGTAGATGCGCAGACGTGCGCGAAACGGCCGTCAGGCTTGATCACCCAGCACCCACCGCACCACCAGGTACCCTGTATCCAACTGCATGCCTTTATTATTATGCAAGATTATTTTCCTGCCGCTGTCAATGTACACACCATTTGTTTGCATGGATCAAGATTAAAACACAGCTTGCTTGCAGTGCCGGTTTCCTCTGTCTTTTGCTTCATGTGCCATATCTGCCTGTCTGTTTACCAGAGCACGCTCAGCTGTAACCCCAGGGTACCTGCATGCCCTACTTAAGCTCCTCTGCTCTTCCATAGTGCCAACCCGCTTTCCCTGCTTGCATCCAGTAATAAAAAGTAGGAAAACACATTTTTATTGAATGTTATGTCAGAGTTTCAGACTAATTTAAGTTCCTCTGATATACACACATAAATATTATATTTGCCTTGAAATCTGCTTGAATGATCCAGCCTGAGAGACCTGTTTTGTTACTCACTTGTATGCAATGTCTTTCAGCTGTCTGTCACCCATATGATAGGCTTGTAGGTCCTTCAGTTGCTTTTTGCACCCATCAGCTGCGCTACATGCCGCTCCTGGTATGTGGTGGATGAACACATCCTCTACAGCAGTCTTCAAGTATTCTTTGCAAGTTACTCTCTCAGCTTCCCATTGTGCTCGTGTCTTAATATCTTTACAATCTGTGCCAAGTGATAGAGAAAATTGACGGTAATAAATGTGTACAATAAAATAAATAGAATGTTAAACATTGCAGAAAGAATTGAGGCCCAGTTCACACTGGCAATTAAGTAGCTTACGGATCTGTGAAAACAAATTTGATTACAGGTCGACGGATCTGTTTTCACTTTGTTGCCGATCAGCTGCTTCCATTCTGTTTCCCCAAAGCATATAAACAGCATTGCATATCACGATTTTGCAGGTCCTCTTCTCATGTTAGGCTCAGTGTGTGTGACCCTGGCTCCGCACTACTGGTTTCATAATTCAATGACTCATCAGATCCTGACTTATGGATTAAGGTAATCTAAGGGTAGTGCGGTCCACCAGAGCTCTAATATTCTTGATTGCCAACAAGTAAGGTGGTTGGTACTAGTGTTGGGCGAACACCTAGATGTTCGGGTTCGCGAACGTTCGCCGAACATCGCCGCGGTGTTCGGGTGTTCGCGCCGAACTCCGAACATAATGGAAGTCAATGGGGACCCGAACTTTCGTGCTTTGTAAAGCCTCCTTGCATGCTACATACCCCAAATTTACAGGGTATGTGCACATTGGGAGTGGGTACAAGAGGAAAAATTTTTTAGCAAAAAGAGCTTATAGTTTTTGAGAAAATCGATTTTAAAGTTTCAAAGGGAAAACTGTCTTTTAAATGCGGGAAATGTCTGTTTTCTTTGCACAGGTAACATGCTTTTTGTCGGCATGCAGTCATAAATGTAATACATATAAGAGGTTCCAGGAAAAGGGACCGGTAACGCTAACCCAACAGCAGCACACGTGATGGAACAGGAGGAGGGTGGCGCAGGAGGAGAAGGCCACGCTTTGAGACACAACAACCCAGGCCTTGCATGAGGACAAGAAGCGTGCGGATAGCAATTTGCATTTTGTCGCCATGCAGTCATAAATGTAATACAGATGAGAGGTTCAATAAACAGGGACCGGAAACGCTAACCCATCACAGATGTTCATTGTTCATGTTACTTGGTTGGGGTCCGGGAGTGTTGCGTAGTCGTTTCCAATCCAGGATTGATTCATTTTAATTTGAGTCAGACGGTCTGCATTTTCTGTGGAGAGGCGGATACGCCGATCTGTGACGATGCCTCCGGCAGCACTGAAACAGCTTTCCGACATAACGCTGACTGCCGGGCAAGCCAGCACCTCTATTGCGTACATTGCCAGTTTGTGCCAGGTGTCTAGCTTCGATACCCAATAGTTGAAGGGTGCAGATGGATTGTTCAACACAGCTATGCCATCTGACATGTAGTCCTTGACCATCTTCTCCAGGCGATCGGTGTTGGAAGTGGATCTGCACGCTTGCTGTTCTGTGTGCTGCTGCATGGGTGTCAGAAAATTTTCCCACTCCAAGGACACTGCCGATACCATTCCCTTTTGGGCACTAGCTGCGGCTTGTGTTGTTTGCTGCCCTCCTGGTCGTCCTGGGTTTGCGGAAGTCAGTCTGTCGGCGTACAACTGGCTAGAGGAGAGGGAGGATGTCAATCTCCTCTCTAAAGTCTCCACAAGGGCCTGCTGGTATTCTTCCATTTTGACCTGTCTGACTCTTTCTTCAAGCAGTTTTGGAACATTGTGTTTGTACCGTGGATCCAGAAGGGTATAAACCCAGTAATTGGTGTTGTCCAGAATGCGCACAATGCGTGGGTCACGTTCAATGCAGTCCTAGGCCGAAGAGGTCATAGCCTAGGGTCACAAAAACCTGTTTATTTGGGCAATTTCAATGGTAGTTATGCTGACGTACATAAATCTCAGCCATGGCCGTTAGCAACGTCTGAATTTCACGAAATGTCTCATGCAGGTAGAAGACATATTGTTAGACTTGGATTCCAAAGATGGGGTCCCTACATCTCTGCAAACCAGAGTTACAGGGGTCCAAAATTGGTAAAATCCCCCATAGGCTTTCATTGCCTCCCTATTTCACTTTCCAAAATCTCACATCTTTTCAAAGGGCAATTGCTCAGCAGTGGCAAATTTTCTAGCATTGTAGGGACCCTTAGGGGGAACATGACTGGTGAGTTTCGGGCCCCTAGGCCGAAGAGGTCATAGCCTAGGGTCACAAAAACCTGTTTATTTGGGCTATTTTAATGGTAGTGATGCTGACGTACATAAATCTCAGCCATGGCCGTTAGCAACGTCTGAATTTCACGAAATGTCTCATGCAGGTAGAAGACATATTGTTAGACTTGGATTCCAAAGATGGGGTCCCTACATTTCTGCAAACCAGAGTTACAGGGGTCCAAAATTGGTAAAATCCCCCATAGGCTTTCATTGCCTCCCTATTTCACTTTCCAAAATCTCACATCTTTTCAAAGGGCAATGGCTCAGCAGTACCAAATTTTCTAGCATTGTAAGGACACTTAGGGGGAACATGACTGGTGAGTTTCGGGCCCCTAGGCCGAAGAGGTCATAGCCTAGGGTCACAAAAACCTGTTTATTTGGGCTATTTCAATGGTAGTGATGGTGACGTACATAAATCTCAGCCATGGCCGTTAGCAACGTCTGAATTTCACGAAATGTCTCATGCAGGTAGAAGACATATTGTTAGACTTGGATTCCAAAGATGGGGTCCCTGCATCTCTGCAAACCAGAGTTACAGGGGTCCAAAATTGGTAAAATCCCCCATAGGCTTTCATTGCCTCCCTATTTCACTTTCCAAAATCTCACATCTTTTCAAAGGGCAATGGCTCAGCAGTACCAAATTTTCTAGCATTGTAGGGACCCTTAGGGGGATCATGACTGGTGAGTTTTGCCACTGCTGAGCCATTGCCCTTTGAAATGGTGTGAGATTTTGGAACGGTAAATAGTAGGCCCAATGAAAGCCTATGGGGGATTTTACCAATTTTGGAGCCCTGTAACTCTGGTTTGCAGAGATGTAGAGACCCCATCTTTGGAATCCAAGTCTAACAATATGTCTTCTACCTGCATGAGACATTTCGTGAGATTCAGACGTTGCTAACGGCCATGGCTGAGATTTATGTACGTCAGCATCACTACCATTGAAATTGCCCAAATAAACAGGTTTTTGTGACCCTAGGCTATGACCTCTTCGGCCTAGGGGCCCGAAACTCACCAGTTATGATCCCCCTAACAGTTCCTACAATGCTAGAAAATTTGCCACTGCTGAGCAATTGCCCTTTGAAAAGATGTGAGATTTTGGAACTGTAAATATGAGGCCCAATGAAAGCCTATGGGGGATTTTACCAAATTTGGAGCCCTGTAACTCTGGTTTGCAGAGAGGTAGGGAACCCATCTTTGGAGCCCAAGTCTAACAATATGTCTTCTACCTGCATGAGACATTTCGTGAGATTCAGACGTTGCTAACGGCCATTGCTGCGATTTATGTACGCCAGACTCGCCACCATTGAAATTGCCCAAATAAACAGGTTTTTGTGACCCTAGGCTATGACCTCTTCGGCCTAGGGGCCCGAAACTCACCAGTCATGTTCCCCCTAAGGGTCCCTACAATGCTAGAAAATTTGCCACTGCTGAGCAATTGCCCTTTGAAAAGATGTGAGATTTTGGAAAGTGAAATAGGGAGGCAACGAAAGCCTATGGGGGATTTTACCAATTTTGGACCCCTGTAACTCTGGTTTGCAGAGATGTAGGGACCCCATCTTTGGAATCCAAGTCTAACAATATGTCTTCTACCTGCATGAGACATTTCGTGAAATTCAGACGTTGCTAACGGCCATGGCTGAGATTTATGTACGTCAGCATCACTACCATTGAAATTGCCCAAATAAACAGGTTTTTGTGACCCTAGGCTATGACCTCTTCGGCCTAGGACTGCATTGAACGCGACCCACGCATTGTGCGCATTCTGGACAACACCAATTACTGGGTTTATACCCTTCTGGATCCACGGTACAAACACAATGTTCCAAAACTGCTTGAAGAAAGAGTCAGACAGGTCAAAATGGAAGAATACCAGCAGGCCCTTGTGGAGACTTTAGAGAGGAGATTGACATCCTCCCCCTCCTCTAGCCAGTTGTACGCCGACAGACTGACTTCCGCAAACCCAGGACGACCAGGAGGGCAGCAAACAACACAAACCGCAGCTAGTGCCCAAAAGGGAATGGTATCGGCAGTGTCCTTGGAGTGGGAAAATTTTCTGACACCCATGCAGCAGCACACAGAACAGCAAGCGTGCAGATCCACCTCCAACACCGATCGCCTGGAGAAGATGGTCAAGGACTACATGTCAGATGGCATAGCTGTGTTGAACAATCCATCTGCACCCTTCAACTATTGGGTATCGAAGCTAGACACCTGGCACAAACTGGCAATGTACGCAATAGAGGCAGTGGTGCTCAAATACCCCTTTTTAAAATTCGAGTTTGGTCGAATTCGAATAGTAAATTATTCGAGGTCAGTCGAATATTCGAGTCGAATAAATTTTACTATTCGATTCGACCTCGGACTTCGAGCTCACTATTCGAGTCGGTATTCGAGCTCATTATTCGAGCTGACTATTCGAATTGGCCTTAAATAGCTTCCCAACACTTGTTTTGAGGGTGAATGATGCAAGAAACATATTTTTTTCCAAGTAACAACAGCAAGTGATTATGTGGGGATGTTCCTTTAAAAAAAAAAAGGTGAAAAGAGAAGTTGTGTCCAGAATTTTGTTCAGTACTGTATATACTTCTTCTTCTTCTTCTTCTTCTTTATCTTCTATATCTTCTTCTTCTTCTTCTATATCTTCTTCTTCTTCTTCTATATCGTCTTCTTCTTCTTCTTCTTCTTCATCTTCTTCTTCTTCATCTTCTTCATCTTCATCTTCTTCATCTTCTTCTTCATCTTCTTCATCTTCATCTTCTTCATCTTCATCTTCTTCATCTTCTTCTTCATCTTCATCTTCTTCATCTTCTTCTTCTTCATCTTCTTCATCTTCATCTTCAACTTCTTCTTCATCTTCTTCATCTTCATCTTCTTCTTCTTCATCTTCTTCATCTTCTTCTTCTTCATCTTCTTCATCTTCTTCATCTTCTTCTTCATCTTCTTCATCTTCATCTTCTTCATCTTCTTCTTCTTCTTCTTCTTCTTCTTCTTCTTCTTCTTCTTCTTCTTCTTCTTCTTCTTCTTCTTCTTCTTCTTCTTCTTCATCTTCTCCTATATCGTCTTCTTCTTCTTCACTTATTTCTCTTTTCATTTTTTTTTTTTTAAAGAAATGCAGCTATTTTTGAGCGTAACAACAAATAGCTGGTGGGCGCACGCATGTTGGAAGCGCCATTGTATGTGCACCCTGGCAGTGGAAACACACAGACAGCAGGAGGTAAATTCAGCAGCAGGAGGAGGAGGATGAGTGTGTGGCAGCATGCAGTCAATGAGGCAGGCAGCGTGACATAATAGCCCTGGTACCTAGCGGTGATACCAGGGCTGTAAATAAACACAACAGGAGGTCCCAGACAGCGGTCGTGCAGCCCACATTGTGTCCAATACACAACTGGGACAACACAGTTTTCAACCCGGGCACCTCAGAAAAATTAAACCTTTTTTTGTAATGGTTTTGTAGTTTTGGTTTTACAACCAATTACACAGATATATAGCTATTTTTTGACGTAATAGCTGGTGGCAGAGTGGCAGCAGAAGGTAAATCTGTGTACCCTGGCGGTGGGAAACACAGACAGACAGCAGCAGCAGGAGTAATGGAGGAGTAGTGTGAGTGTGGCAGCAGGTAGACAGCGTGACATAATAGCCCTGGTACCTAGCGGTGATACCAGGCCGTAAATAAACACAACAGGAGGTCCCAGACAGCGGTCGTGCAGCCCACATTGTGTCCAATACACAACTGGGACAACACAGTTTTCAACCCGGGCACCTCAGAAAAATTAAACCTTTTTTTGTAATGGTTTTGTAGTTTTGGTTTTACAACCAATTACACAGATATATAGCTATTTTTTGACGTAATAGCTGGTGGCAGAGTGGCAGCAGAAGGTAAATCTGTGTACCCTGGCGGTGGGAAACACAGACAGACAGCAGCAGCAGCAGGAGGAGGAATGGAGGAGTAATTATGTGAGCAGCTATTGTTTGACGTAATAGCTGGTGGCAGTGTGGCAGCAGAAGGTAATTCTGTGTACCCTGGCAGTGGGAAACACAGACAGACAGCAGCAGCAGGAGTAATGGAGGAGTAGTGTGAGTGTGGCAGCAGGTAGACAGCGTGACATAATAGCCCTGGTACCTAGCGGTGATACCAGGCCGTAAATAAACACAACAGGAGGTCCCAGACAGCGGTCGTGCAGCCCACATTGTGTCCAATACACAACTGGGACAACACAGTTTTCAACCCGGGCACCTCAGAAAAATTAAACCTTTTTTTTTTTAATGGTTTTTTGGTTTTGTTTGTAAAAGAAATTACACAGATATATAGCTATTGTTTGACGTAATAGCTGGTGGCAGAGTGGCAGCAGAAGGTAAATCTGTGTACCCTGGCGGTGGGAAACACAGACAGACAGCAGCAGCAGCACACAGCAGCCCACTGTAGGTGTAAAATGTGTGGCTGCAGGCGACGTAATAGTCAAAGTGAACCAGGCTGGCTTAGTGAGCAGGAGCCAGGAGGTGGTAAAGGGTGGTAAGGCACATTAACGATGGTTCTTATCCAGTTCATGTCCCCCTCTCGCCGACAACAGGGGCCAGGAACTCGCCTTCCACCCACGCCTGGTTCATCTTGAGAAACGTCAGTCTGTCCACAGACTTGTGAGACAGACGTGAGCGTTTCTCGGTGACCACGCCACCAGCTGCACTGAAGCAGCGCTCGGACAGCACGCTGGAAGGGGGGCAGGACAGCACTTCCAGGGCGTACTGCGCCAGCTCGCTCCAGATCTCCAGGCGCTTGACCCAATACTCCATGGGATCAACAGGGGCATCGCTGTCAAGCCCGCTGTAGGACCCCATGTAGTCAGCCACCATGCGGGTCAGGCGCTGGCTGTGACCGGAGGAGGATGCTGCTGCATGCACCTCCTCTCTAGTCACTGCTGCCGGAGCCTCTACAGTCCTGTAGAGCTCGTGGCTGAGAGACAGCAGGTCTGTGGGGCGCTTGCTGCTGCTGGATGCAGGCACCTGCTGCTGCCTCTGTGCTGGCTGCTGGACAGTGGGGGTGGAAGGCTGGGGGAAGGCTTCCTCCAAGCGCTCAACAAGGGCCTGCTGCAAGCTCCTTATTTGTTGCGCTGGGTCTCCTCCTGCAGGCGGCAGGAACTGGCTCAACTTCCCCTTGAGGCGTGGGTCCAACATCATGCTGATCCAGATGTCCTCCCTCTGCTTCATCTGGATCACCCTGGGGTCCCTGCGCAGGCACGTCAGCATGTGCGCTGCCATTGGGAAGAGGCGGGCCACGTCTGCTGGCACATCGACGGCAGTGCTGCTGTCCTCATCCTCCTCCTCTGCCTCGTCAGCCTCATCCTCTCTCCACCCCCGCACCAACTCAGCTGCACTGTGCTGCTCCCCCTCATCAGCAGCAAGGTCAGGGACCTCCACCAAGTCCTCCTCCTCCTCCCCCTCAGAGGTGGACTGTGCAGCTGCTTGCCGCTCCTGCTGGTCCAAGGCTGCCGCTCCCTGTTCCAGCAAAGCATCGAGGGCCCTGTTCAGCAGACAAACCAGGGGCACCCACTCGCAGACCATAGCATGGTCCCTGCTCACCATGTTAGTGGCCTGCAGAAAGGGAGCCAGCACTAAGCACACCTGCTGCATGTGCCTCCAGTCATCATCGGGGACGATGGACGGGATGTTGCTGGTCTTGTCCCTTCTCTGAGCGGCGGAAACAGTGGCCAGGGCAAGGTACTGGTTGACAGCGTGCTTCTGTTCAACCAGACGCTCCAACATCGCCAGGGTGGAGTTCCAGCGAGTCGGAACGTCAAGGATCAGCCGATGGCGTGGCAGATCCAGCTCCTTTTGCACGTCTTCCAGGCTCGCACAGGCTGCAGCCGAGCGCCGGAAGTGACGCACAACGTTCCTTGCCGTTTCCAGCAGTTCGCCCATCCCCTGGTAGGTGCGCAAGAACTTTTGCACCACCAGGTTCAGCACGTGGGCAAGACAGGGGATGTGGGTCAGGTTTCCCCTGTCTATTGCGGCAACCAAATTGGCCCCATTGTCGGCCACCACCTTTCCGACTCTGAGGTCTCTGGGGGTCAGCCAAATCCTCTCCTGCTCCTGGAGTTTGGCCAACACATGGGTTGCCGTCAGCTTGGTCTTCCCAAGGCTGACCAAGTGCAGCAGCGCTTGGCAGTGGCGGGCCTTCACGCTGCTGCTGAGGCGGGGGATTTGGCCAGGTGTGCCGGAGGATGGCAGAGGATCGGAGGAACCTGCTGCAGTTCCCCTGACCCTGCGGGGTGGCACCACCCACTGTGTTGCTGCTGCTGCTGTGCCCGCTGCTGCTCTCCCATCCTCACCCCCTTCCACCAAGCTGACCCAGTGGACAGTGAAGGACAGGTAGCGGCCTGTCCCGAAGCGGCTGCTCCAGGAGTCCATGGTGACGTGGACCCTTTCACCAACCGCGTGCTCCAGCCCTCTCTCCACATTGGCCATCACAAAGCGGTGCAGTGCAGGAATGGCCTTGCGGGAGAAAAAGTGTCTGCTGGGGAGCTGCCAGTCTGGGGCTGCGCAAGCAAGCAGCGCACGAATGTCGCTCCCCTCCTGCACGAGCGTGTACGGCAGGAGTTGGGAGCACATGGCCCGTGCCAGCAAGCCTTTCAGCTGCCGCACGCGACGGCTGCTGGGAGGCAGAGCCCTAACCACCCCCTGGAAGGACTCGCTCAAAAGGCTCTGGCGTGGCCTTTTGCTGGCACGGGAATCAGCAGACACAGCGGAGGAGGCCACTGAGGACTGGCTGCCAGAACAGGCCTCAGTGTCGGCGGCAGGAGTTGCAGAGGGGGGAGGAGCAGTGCGTTTCCGCACTCCTGCTGGTGCTGCTGGAGGAGCAGGAGGGCGGGTGGCTGCTGTTGCTGCTGCTGCTGCTGCTGAAGGCTGTGCAGTGATGGGTGTGGTGCCACTGCCAGCACCAGATGCCTTCAGCCTCTGGAACTCCTCATGCTGGTGGAAATGTTTCGCAGCAAGGTGGTTGATGAGCGAGCTGGTGCTGAACTTTAAGGGGTCTGCACCTCTGCTCAACTTCCGCTGACAGTGGTTGCAAGTGGCGTACTTGCTGTACACAGTGGGCATGGTGAAATATCGCCAGATTGGTGACAGAAACATCCCCCTACGGCATGGAAGCGCTGCTGCCTGTCTCCCTGTGGTGGTTGGGGGGGGGGGGCTTGGGTGCGGCTGGTGGTGGTACTGGCAGATGCTGCTGCTGCTGCTGCTGAGCCTGAGACACCAGCTGGCTGTGGGACCTGCCTACTGCTGCCAATGCTTGCAATGATGCGCCTCCTTGCAAGGCCCACAAGCGCATCCTCCTCCTCCTCCTCAGAGCTGCTGAGGACGACATCCCCTGGAGGTGGTGGCACCCAGTCTCTGTCTGTCACCGGGTCATCATCATCCTCCCCCTCCTGAAACATGTCCTGCTGGGATGATGACCCCCCAAACTCCTCTCCTGATGCATGGATGGGCTGCTTGACTGTCGCCACAGTCTTGCTGTCCAATCCCTCATCCCCCAAAGTGCCCATCAGCATCTCCTCCTCAAAATCGCCAACAACAGCAGACAATACCCTGATGGTGCCTGGGGTAAAAATACTGCTGAGTGACAGGTCGCCAACTTGTGACGGTGAACTGGCCTCCTCCCCAGACCCTGCTGGGCGGCTGCTGCGAACAGGGGTGGTGGTGGTGGTGGTGGTGAGGGTGGAGGCCTCGGATGCAGAGCTGATGGCGGGCTGCTCATCCTCCGTCATGAGTTGCACCACAGTGTCTGCATGCTTTTCCTCAATGGGACGTTTCCGACCCGGCTGGAGGAAAATCGGAGCAGGTGCTACACGCTGCTGCTGCTGTGTCTCTGCAGCGTGAGTTGCAGATGCTCCTGCTGGGCGGCGCCCAAGGCGTCCACGGCCAGTGGCTATGGGAGGAATGTTAGCCACTGACGCTGCTGCTGCGGAACTGTGCATGGTGGCACGGCCGCGGCCTGCCACAATGCTGCTCCCTCTCCTCCTGATTCCCTTGCTGCCCTTCCCCTTGCCCAAACCGCGCTGGCTGCCACTTCCAGACATCTTCGATGTTTTGGGCGTATAGACAAAAGTTTTTTAAAAGGGCGGGTGAAAAGTGGGGTACTTTAATGGAGTGGGTTGGTGGGTGAGGTGACTGAGTGAGTGTCCCTAGTACAGTAAGTAAGTAGTAACAGTCAGGAAGTACAACTAACTAATTACAATAATCAATCAGTAATCAGAAGGAAATAGAGTGTGTGTAGTGTGTGTACACAGACAGTGAGTGCACACACGCAGGAGCTAGTAGCCTATGAACAGTGACTGAGTGTCCTAGACTCCTAGTACAGTAAGAGTAACAAGTAGTAACAGTAAGTAACTAACTAATTACAATAATCAATCAGTAATCAGAAGGAAATAGAGTGTGTGTAGTGTGTACTCAGACAGTGAGTGCACACACGCAGGAGCTAGTAGCCTATGAACAGTGACTGAGTGTCCTAGACTCCTAGTACAGTAAGAGTAACAAGTAGTAACAGTAAGTAACTAACTAATTACAATAATCAATCAGTAATCAGAAGGAAATAGAGTGTGTGTAGTGTGTACTCAGACAGTGAGTGCACACACGCAGGAGCTAGTAGCCTATGAACAGTGACTGAGTGTCCTAGACTCCTAGTACAGTAAGAGTAACAAGTAGTAACAGTAAGTAACTAACTAATTACAATAATCAATCAGTAATCAGAAGGAAATAGAGTGTGTGTAGTGTGTACTCAGACAGTGAGTGCACACACGCAGGAGCTAGTAGCCTATGAACAGTGACTGAGTGTCCTAGACTCCTAGTACAGTAAGAGTAACAAGTAGTAACAGTAAGTAACTAACTAATTACAATAATCAATCAGTAATCAGAAGGAAATAGAGTGTGTGTAGTGTGTACTCAGACAGTGAGTGCACACACGCAGGAGCTAGTAGCCTATGAACAGTGACTGAGTGTCCTAGACTCCTAGTACAGTAAGAGTAACAAGTAGTAACAGTAAGTAACTAACTAATTACAATAATCAATCAGTAATCAGAAGGAAATAGAGTGTGTGTAGTGTGTACTCAGACAGTGAGTGCACACACGCAGGAGCTAGTAGCCTATGAACAGTGACTGAGTGTCCTAGATTCCTAGTACAGTAAGAGTAACAAGTAGTAACAGTAAGTAACTAACTAATTACAATAATCAATCAGTAATCAGAAGGAAATAAAGTGTGTGTAGTGTGTACTCAGACACTGAGTGCACACACGCAGGAGCTAGTAGCCGATGAACAGTGACTGAGTGTCCTAGACTCCTAGTACAGTAAGAGTAACAAGTAGTAACAGTAAGTAACTAACTAATTACAATAATCAATCACTAATCAGAAGGAAATAGAGTGTGTGTAGTGTGTACTCAGACAGTGAGTGCACACACGCAGGAGCTAGTAGCCTATGAACAGTGACTGAGTGTCCTAGACTCCTAGTACACTAAGAGTAACAAGTAGTAACAGTAAGTAACTAACTAATTACAATAATCAATCAGTAATCAGAAGGAAATAGAGTGTGTGTAGTGTGTAATCAGACACTGAGTGCACACACGCAGGAGCTAGTAGCCGATGAACAGTGACTGAGTGTCCTAGACTCCTAGTACAGTAAGAGTAACAAGTAGTAACAGTAAGTAACTAACTAATTACAATAATCAATCACTAATCAGAAGGAAATAGAGTGTGTGTGTACAAGACTGTGAGTGCACACACGCAGGAGCTAGTAGCCTTAGCCTTAGCCTATGAACAGTGACAGTGAGTGTCCTAGGCTAGCCTAACTACAATACTAAATACAGAATCAATCAGTAGTAAAGGACAGCAGCAGAAATACTGGTATAGATGAGAGAAATATACTAACAGAGGACAGGAGAGAACAGCTGCCCACACAGGCAGGCCCTGAGGCCTAAAGCTGTGTAAGCCTGCAGCAGCTGTGTCTCTGTCTATGTAACACAAAAGCTACTAACTAAAATACAATGTCTATTTAACTAACAACAATATAGGTGTATATAGGAGGTGTATGTGAGCAAAAACGCTAGGTAAATGACCACAATAGAGCTCTTGCTAAGCCAAAGCACAAAGGAGCAACTCTCTCTCTGTACAAGTCTCAGGCAAGCACGGAGAAACCTAACATGGCGGCCGCTATTTCTAGGGTAGGGGCTGGCCAGGGTCCCCCTCTGTGATTGGCTGCCGTCAGAGGGCCTGGGAGCCCTCTGATTGGCTCTAACGGACATCAATCTGGGCTATGACGCTATTCGAGCTCGGTACCAAGCTCGAATAGCGCCGTTTGCTCGAATAGCTCGAATAGTGAATGGGCTATTCGAGTGTACTCGAATACCCCATTCGAATAGCTCTAGCTATTCGGAGCTCGAATACCGAGCTCGAATAGCTGAGAAAGAGCTCGAATATTCGAGCTACTCGAATATTCGAGCTCTGCTGAGCACCACTGAATAGAGGTGCTGGCTTGCCCGGCAGCCAGCGTTATGTCGGAACGCTGTTTCAGTGCTGCCGGAGGCATCGACACAGATCGGCGTATCCGCCTCTCCACAGAAAATGCAGACCATCTGACTCAAATTAAAATGAATCAATCCTGGATTGGAAATGACTACGCAACACTCCCGGACCCCAACCAAGTAACATGAACAATGAACATCTGTGATGGGTTAGCGTTTCCGGTCCCTGTTTATTGAACCTCTCATCTGTATTACATTTATGACTGCATGGTGACAAAATGCAAATTGCTATCCGCACGCTTCTTGTCCTCATGCAAGGCCTGGGTTGTTGTGTCTCAAAGCGTGGCCTTCTCCTCCTGCGCCTCCCTCCTCCTGTTCCATCACGTGTGCTGCTGCTGGGTTAGCGTTACCGGTCCCTTTTCCTGGATTCTCTTATATGTATTACATTTATGACTGCATGCCGACAAAAAGCATGTTACCTGTGCAAAGAAAACAGACATTTCCCGCATTTAAAAGACAGTTTTCCCTTTGAAACTTTAAAATCGATTTTCTCAAAAACTATAAGCTCTTTTTGCTAAAAAAAATTTTCCTCTTGTACCCACTCCCAATGTGCACATACCCTGTAAATTTGGGGTATGTAGCATGTAAGGAGGCTTTACAAAGCACGAAAGTTCGGGTCCCCATTGACTTCCATTATGTTCGGAGTTCGGCTCGAACACCCGAACATCGCGGCCATGTTCGGCCCGAACCCGAACATCTAGATGTTCGCCCAACACTACACGTGACCCGTTTGGCCAATCACAGCGCTAGCCGAACGTTCGGGTAACGTTCGGCCATGCGCTCTTAGTTCGGCCATATGGCCGAACAGTTTGGCCGAACACCATCAGGTGTTCGGCCGAACTCGAACATCACCCGAACAGGGTGATGTTCTGCAGAACCCGAACAGTGGCGAACACTGTTCGCCCAACACTAGTTGGTACCATAAAAGCTGAGCACAGCTAATACAATTTAAATAATTTAGCTTCACATGAGCAAGAAGTTACCCAAATAATGAATCATTCCCATGCAATGAATGAATACCCAAATCTTATGTCCATCTACAAAAACCTTAGGGGTGTCAGTTGTCCATGACATCAGTGGATACTCTGTAACACCTTCCACATTTTCCAGTAGTGGTGGTTAGCCATCCTGGCAGATTTGGCTAAAAAAGTAAATGACCCATTAACAAAATAGGGGCACTAGTTCTATTCTGGACAACCTTACTCAATCAAAGTCTGCTTGGCATAAATAGACAAAGGAAGGTACACAGTAATTGGGATATCATGGGAATACTTTCTACAATGTGCTTAAAACTCATTAAAGTCATACTGTGCAATCACAGCACACCTCTGTTACTTCTTACTTTCCATTGTCTTGTCAGTCTCTGTTTCAATTGTCATATACAGTATGTATGGAAGATAAAGATACAGTAGAGTCTCATTTATCAGGCTATCATGCTGGTGCGTGATGAGGTAACACACACAGATAATATACAACAAAGTATATGGTAAATCTATCGGTCAGGACTTGTGCACAAGTTAAAGATATTGAGGTACTAAATCGTTAGACTAAATCATAGTCAAATCGTAGCTGGGTCATACACATGTATCAGATGTCAGTTATATTGCAAGGATCAGGCAGAGACAGAGTCAGGGTCAGGCCAAGTCGGTAACGTAAATCAGATGGCAGCGGTACAGAAGGACAAGACTAGATCGAGGTCAGGAACAAGCAAGAGGTCGGTACACAGGTAAATATACAATAGATGTTACTTCAAATATATCAGGAGGATATTACGTAGGAATTACAAAATATATAAGAATATATAGCAATAAAGACTGACTAACTGGAGTACATATATGTTGTGCGTCTACACAATATATGAATGTAGCTCAAAGTAGCTGACTAGACCAGGAACCAGCGAACTGATTAGTAGCAAAGTCAGCGAACACTGAACGCTCCTAGCCTTAAATACAATCTCCTAGATCAGCAGTCACTCCCTCTTAGATGATGTCACTAATGACATCCCCCTGCTGGCAACCTAAACCCTCCTCCTGAGCCTATAAGGCTCACTCAGATTCGCGCGTGCGTGATGCGACCCATGGGTCGTGAGCGAGCCGGAAGACACCGCCGGAGGGGAGCCGGGAATGCCGCCAGAAGACTCCAACACCGAAGTCCCACCTCTCGCCCGGACCACACCGGAGACGCCGCGGGACCTGCTGCTGAAAGGTAAGCATGTTACACTGGCATAGTCAGGGATAGCCTATTGAAGCATAACCTATCCCATAGATAAATTTGATTTAAAATCTTTGTATTTACCTGCATCAGTGTTTTACTTTAGCTAACATCTGGAAATATGCCTGAAGAAGGGGACTAGATCCCAGAAAGCTTGCATAGTTTCATTTTATTTTACAAGTCTTTGTTTTTTCTACCTGCATAATTTGTTTGGCTAACACGGTACAGAAACATTTTTGCTACTCCCCCGTACATGAAATGCAGAGCAGTGAGCAGCAGAAACAGCTTACAAAACCTCACAGCACCGGTGATTTTCACTCCTGCAGTTCTCAGCTTCTTTGCCAGCTGGAGGGCTTTGAAGTATGCATGTGACCCAATAAGAATCAGGTGACACGCTGGGAGCCATACGAGGATGCAGCAAAGCTGGAGGAATGTAAGATGCTGGGGGAATTGTACGTTGCTTATGCTGCCGCTCTGCAATATTAGAAAGGGGTGCCCCCTTTCTCCCTCCCAGGCATGTGGGTTGCTTGAGACTACTGTAAAACATAGAATAATAGATGTCTATCTATACAACATATAAAAAAGTACTGCAAATTTACCGAATGCAGCATGTAGGGTGGTGCAGAGCACGGACAGAACAACAAGCAACTGAATCATGGCAATACCGGCTGGTTGGCTCTGAAGGAAGAAAAAACAATCAGATAGTTAAAATGACCAAGAAAAACATCAAGATGTGCAGTAGGACAATAATACAGCACCAGAAAGTTATCAGACTGAAGCCACAAGGACTCCCCCACCCAGTTTTTTGTAACAAAAACATTATGAAATTCCTGGAAGAAGGGGTCCATTAGACAGTACAATATAGCATGAAGTCATCTCAGCACAGCGTGGGGGGCTATATTTCTGCACAGAAGCATTTTTTTTGGTTGCATATTTAGCAGGTGTACCTAAACAAGCATATGCCTTTATTATGAGCTATACGTTGAAAAATATAAAGCAAAAATTGATTTATTTTATTTTAGACACACTATCCTCTGATTATTTCTCTACCCCTTGATTAAAGCATTGATTATAACTGTTTACAAGGTTTCCAATCTCTGTGTTGTAGCAACATCACACTCCTGACCTATGGGTTGGAGGGATTGGAGGAGGGGAGGCTTCATGTTAATGCTGCGAATCAAACAGTTGCTGGCATTCTTCAGTCATGGGACAAGTGGTCCAGGGAGTAACCTGATAGATGTAAGTTAAATTACACTGAAAGAATATCTTCTATGAAAGATAAAAGGAAATGAATGTTACGTTATGGGATATATATATATATATATATATATATATATAAGACAGAAGACAAACCTTGAAGGTGGTACAGGTACGCAGAACTGTGATATATTCAACTTTAGCCTATATATTAGGTTAACAGAACCTCCCCCAACCAGACAAAATAGTATTCCAACCTGAAAAAAATGCTGCCCCCTCTGTTGGGTCCAAAAAGCTCCTACATAGGCCTCAATTCACTAAGCTTTACCACACACTTTATCAAAAGTTTGATAATTTACCTCATGAGTAGAGATGGCCCGAATGGCTCGCTGGCGAAACTCCAACATAACATTCAATAAAAATGTGTTTTCCTACTTTTTATTACGCATACAGTTACCATATTTGCTTTTGTGCACAATATTGTATGTTTACAAATTACAAGAGCTTTTTTCAGTAAAGAAAGACTTTGTGCATTATTGGTGTGTATCATCCACCTTTTCGGTTTTCCTTCCTAAATGGTTTGGCTACAAATTACAAGTTTCCAAAGTGTAGCTTATCGTACCCTGAAAGCTGGCATTGCATTTTATTCAAACTGCATTTTATTATATATGAACATCTTCTAATGAGCTTTTCTGAACTGTGTGTGTGTGTGAAGCACAGAGAGCTTATTTTCACTTGTTAGACTTTGTTTACACACATTGTAACAAGATTGGAATGTAAACAAAGATACTGTTATCTACAATTTGGATGCAGATTAAAGATGACTACCAGGACAAAATTCTTTTGTTTAACCATTTCAGTGATGTTCTGTTAAAAAAAAAATCTGGGATAATAGCTTTCAAGCTGTGAGGAATCTTTTTGAGCAAAGTAGAAATGCTGGCTTTCAGACCACTTTAAGTGGAGAATTTATAGTTACTCTTTATAATGTGACCTTTTAGTCTCCATTGCAATAACATTTAAAAAATTATGAATAATCCATTCCAGCAATAATAATATAATATACTAAAACCGTATACAGATCCTGATGCATAAAAACATTTTCTTAATTTTCACTTCTTTGTCTCACTTTATCTATGCGATGCCATTTCAGCCCCAGCAAGGAAAACAAAAACCCAGAGTAAGTTGTCTCCAATTCTCTCAAGTTTGATATTACTTTTATTGACTTGCTTTTAGTGTTTTTTGCTCACTGAGTACGGAATAAATATTTTACAAGTAAAATTAGAAAAATAAAAGCTAATGTGAACATTTCCTACATCGGGGACAAGGTAGCTTGAAAACTTTAGGCATGTTTTTGTAAATTCTTTAAATTGTTTGGTATATGTCGAAGTGTACATGAACAGATTGCATTTTCATAAATAAAAAGTATGCAGAATACAGTCAACATAAGAACAATAATAGATCAATAAGAAATCTCAAATGCTCTGCAGCAGGTGATCAAGAGGTGAAAAAATCTGCTGGTTGCTGTAGATGCCACTTACCTCTCCTGAGATGTTCTGATGGCTCAGCTGCCTCCTCTCCTTCCCTTTATACCCCTCTCTGGCCGGGGTTGGGCCATGCATAATTAATGTACGTAACAAAATGTTACTAACTACAAAGTTTCCGCATTTGGGAATGTCTCATAAAGTTTCGCTGGGTTGGTCAGTTCTAAGTCGTTATGTTGTAAATGTGGCTGTTAATAATCTCTGTCAAATTATCTACTAGATGTATTTTTCAGGTCCATATAGATGTGAAAGGGTGACATACGTCAAGTCACACAGCTGCCTTTCCCCCAGTATCCTTGGAGTCAGTATGTGACTTATATTTATTCATTTGTAACAAAGCTATGCTCAATGTTTTCTTTTCAACATTTATTTTCCATGTGAAAGCTCAGGTTATGGGATATATTTGAGGGTCAAATGGTTTGGCTACAGTTCTAATTTAAAGTATCAGTCTTTTCAAGCAATTGTAATACAAGTGAACTAAAAAAAAATAGAATATCATGCAGAAGTCCATTTATTTCAGTAATTCAACTTAACCACTTGAGGACCCACCCTTTACCCCCCCTTAAGGACCAGCGCTGTTTGTTTGGATCTGTGCTGGGTGGGCTCTGCAGCCCCCAGCACAGATCCGCGGCCACACAGAGCGATCAGATCGCCCCCCTTTTTTCCCCCCTATGGGGATGATGTGCAGGGGGGGTCTGATCGCTCCTACTTGCAGGCATTTTGCGGGGGAGGCACCTCAAAGCCCCCCTCCGCGGCGACATTCTCCCCCCTCCCTCTCCTACCTTCTCCCCCGGGAGATCTGGGCTGCACAGGACGCTATCCGTCCTGTGCAGCCAGTGACAGGACGTCCCCTGTCACATGGCGGCGATCCCCGGCCGCTGATTGGCCGGGGATCGCCGATCTGCCTTACGGCGCTGCTGCGCAGCAGCGCCGTACAATGTAAACAAAGCGGATTATTTCCGCTTGTGTTTACATTTAGCTTGCGAGCCGCCATCGGCGGCCCGCAGGCTATTCACGGAGCCCCCCGCCGTGATTTGACAGGAAGCAGCCGCTCGCACGAGCGGCTGCTTCCTGATTAATCAGCCTGCAGCTGGCGACGCAGTACTGCGTCGCTGGTCCTGCAGCTGCCACTTTGCCGACGCACGGTATAAGCGTGCGGTCGGCAAGTGGTTAAAATGTGAAACTAATATATGAAATAGGAACCCTTTTCAGGTGTTTTGGATGAATTAGCTGATTAGAGTCTGATACTTTCAGCCTAGAATATGGAACATTTTCACAATATTCTAATGGTCTAATGGGTTTGTCATAAGCTGTAAGCCATAACCATCACCATTATAACAAATAAAGGCTTGAAATATCACACTTTGCATGTATTGAGTCTATTTCACATATTAGTTTAACCTTTTAGGTTGAATCACTAAAATAAATGGACTTTTTCACAATATTCAAATTTTTCGAGTTTCACCGTGAGAGCAGAATTTTCAGGATAAAAACGATTTCAACGATTTTAATGTAAAACGTTCATATAAAATTTGACTGATAAATAATCTGTATGTTACCCAGATTATCCGAGTAGAGTTGGGCCGAACGGTTCGCCGGCGAACGGTTCCTGGCGAACTTCGGTGGTTCGCGTTCGCCTCCTGCAGGCGAACGTTTGCGGAAGTTCGCTTCGCCCAGTTCGCATCAAAAAACAAAATTTTTACCCTCCATTTCACTGTCAGCAGACATGTTATGGTCAAACACACTGCTTGAGGACCCGCCTACCCTCCCTTCAAGCTAGGTCCTTTATACCATTTGACTCAGTTGTCTGCCTACACTAATTAGTTATGGGACAGCTGCTACACTCTCTGCTAGTGAGATTTTAATTGGCCTCCCTCCTCCCACCTCCCTACCTCCCTCCTCCCCTTCAACCTATTTCCTCCTCCCTCCGGGAGGAGGGTGTCTTCTGGCAGGGAATTATACTTTTTTAAAAGCCAGTATATATCATACCATAGCTGGGAATCGAACCCAGATCGCACTGCATGGTGGACACATCAGTGCATCACCCTAAGCACTGTACCACTACAGTAGTAAGTGAAGCTACCGTAAAATGTACCATTAATGCTCAATGCAATAGAACCATTAGGTTGCTTAAAGGAGAACTGTAGTGAGAGGTATATGGAGGCTGCCATATTGATTTCCTTTTAAGCTATACCAGTTGCCTGGCAGCCCTGCTGATCTATTTGGCTGCAGTAATAATAATAATTATAATCCAAACATTTGTATAGCGCTTTTTTCCTGTCAGACTCAAAGCGCTCAAGAGCTGCAGCCACAGGGACGCACTCAAGAGGCCACCCTGCAGTGTTAGGGAGTCTTGCTTTGAACTCCTTACTGAATAGGTACTTGACCTAGCCAGGATTCGAACCCTGGTCTCCCATGTCAAAGGCAGAACCCTTAACCAGTACACTATCCAGCCACTGTCATGTGAATCCCACCAGAAACAAGCATGCAGCTAATCTTGTCAGATCTTACAAAAATGTCAAACACCAGATCTGCTGCATGCTTGTTCAGGGTCTAGGGCTAAAAGTATTGGAGGCAGAGGATCTGCAGGATAGCCAGGTAACTGGTATTGCTTAAAAGGAAATCAATATGGTAGCCTCCATATACCTTTCACTACAGTTCTCCTTTAAAGGGAACCTTAACTGAGAGTGATATGGCTGTTTCCTGTAAACAATACCAGTTGCCTGGCAGTCCAGCTGATCTTTGTGACTGCAATAGTGGCTGAATCACACCCTGAAACAAGCATGCAGCTAATCCAGTCTGACTTCAGTCAGAGCACCTGATCTGCATGCTTGTTCAGGGGCTGTGGCTAAAAGTATTAGAGACACAGGATCAGCAGGCGATTCAGGCAACTGGTATTATTTTAAAAGGAAAAATCCATATCCTTCTCCGTTTAGGTTCCCTTTAAGGATTTGTAGCATAAAAGCCAACTCACATTGGCTGGGATTCGAACCTGGGTCTCACTGTATGGTGGACAAGCACACTATCCACTATACCAACTGAAGCTGGCCTGAAAATGCTGGCCTGAAAATGCTGGCCTGAAAATGCTGGCCTGAAATTGCTGGCCTGAAAACAAGCTGCATGCTTGTTTCAGGGTGTGATGCAGCTTGTTTTCAGGCCAGCAATTTCAGGCCAGCATTTTCAGGCCAGCATTTTCAGGCCAGCATTTTCAGGCCAGCATTTTCAGGCCAGCTTCAGTTGGTATAGTGGATAGTGTGCTTGTCCACCATACAGTGAGACCCAGGTTCGAATCCCAGCCAATGTGAGTTGGCTTTTATGCTACAAATCCTTAAAGGGAACCTAAACGGAGAAGGATATGGATTTTTCCTTTTAAAATAATACCAGTTGCCTGAATTGCCTGCTGATCCTGTGTCTCTAATACTTTTAGCCACAGCCCCTGAACAAGCATGCAGATCAGGTGCTCTGACTGAAGTCAGACTGGATTAGCTGCATGCTTGTTTCAGGGTGTGATTCAGCCACTATTGCAGTCACAAAGATCAGCTGGACTGCCAGGCAACTGGTATTGTTTACAGGAAACAGCCATATCACTCTCAGTTAAGGTTCCCTTTAAAGGAGAACTGTAGTGAAAGGTATATGGAGGCTACCATATTGATTTCCTTTTAAGCAATACCAGTTACCTGGCTATCCTGCAGATCCTCTGCCTCCAATACTTTTAGCCCTAGACCCTGAACAAGCATGCAGCAGATCTGGTGTTTGACATTTTTGTAAGATCTGACAAGATTAGCTGCATGCTTGTTTCTGGTGGGATTCACACGACAGTGGCTGGATAGTGTACTGGTTAAGGGTTCTGCCTTTGACATGGGAGACCAGGGTTTGAATCCTGGCTAGGTCAAGTACCTATTCAGTAAGGAGTTCAAAGCAAGACTCCCTAACACTGCAGGGTGGCCTCTTGAGTGTGTCCCTGTGGCTGCAGCTCTTGAGCGCTTTGAGTCTGACAGGAGAAAAGCGCTATACAAATGTTTGGATTATAATTATTATTATTACTGCAGCCAAATAGATCAGCAGGGCTGCCAGGCAACTGGTATAGCTTAAAAGGAAATCAATATGGCAGCCTCCATATACCTCTCACTACAGTTCTCCTTTAAGCAACCTAATGGTTCTATTGCATTGAGCATTAATGGTACATTTTACGGTAGCTTCACTTACTACTGTAGTGGTACAGTGCTTAGGGTGATGCACTGACGTGTCCACCATGCAGTGCGATCTGGGTTCGATTCCCAGCTATGGTATGATATATACTGGCTTTTAAAAAAGTATAATTCCCTGCCAGAAGACACCCTCCTCCCGGAGGGAGGAGGGAATGGGTTGAAGGGTTGAAGGGTTGAAGGGTTGAAGGGTTGAAGGGTTGAAGGGTTGAAGGGTTGAAGGGAGAGTAAAAACTCCCTAGCAGAGTGTGTAGCAGCTGTTCCATAACTAATTAGTGTAGGTAGGCAAATGGTATAAAGGACCTTGCTTGGAGGAGGGAGGGTGGGTCCTCGAGCAGTGAAGTGTATTTCACTCAATTAGGTGTGACTCCAGGCATTAGAGCTTTTGAAACATGTTTTCTATCATTTTTGCAGTGTATAGAATTTTTTAAAACTTTGAAAGTTCGCCTCCCCATTGAAGTCTATTGCGGTTCGCGAACTTTTTCGCGAACCGAACCTTTCGCGGAGGTTCGCGAACAGGGTTCGCGAACCGAAAATCGGAGGTTCGGCCCAACTCTATATCCGAGTTTCCCTGTTTTGTCTTGTTTTTTTTTTTTTTTTTTCTTTTAATTCTAAAATAAATCTTATTCCCTATTTTCTGCTTCCTCAAAGTGTTATTACCCGATTCCTTCTCATAGTACACTATGTAAATTTGTTTAGTTTTTTTTCTCATTTTCTGTTCATTGTTAAATGTGTAGTGTATTATACAATGTTGATTGTTTTGAAAAATACTTTTATAGCTTGTTATGTTTCGTACAATTTTGAATATCAAAAAAATTATATTTATGTATAACTTTTATCGATTTTTTTTCTTTTAAACTGCAACACAATACAATATCAGCACTGGATAGATACATTGGCCTCGATTCATGAAAAGCAGTGCGATAAAAAAAATCTTGTCTGGAAAATAACGCACTCTGTATTTTCCTGGTCATCATTTGCAACCAAGTAACTATTTTTTCAAAAGTAACTACATTAACAATCTAGTTAAGTAGTATCCCAGAAATCCCAAATTTCACCTCCACAGACGAGGAGAGGAAACTCTATATCCTACTGGGGGAAGAGGAAAAAACTGTGCAAATAGCAGCCCGATATATCACTGCCCGCCACCAACTGAGAGGAACATGATACTACATGGATTGTATAACCCCATACTCCCCTCCCCTATGGACTGTATGCCTATACCCCCCTCCCCTATGGACTATATATCTCATCCCCCCATACCATCCATTACATCCTCCACACTCCTATGGACTGTTTACCTATACCCTTCCCTTATTCCCTAAATCACCCCCCCCCCCCCCCCATGTTAATGTTTTGTTTTGCTTTGGCAATGCTAAATGTATTTGGTCCTGCCAATAAAGCTTTTTTGGATTTGGATTTGGTATGGAGCAATAAGAGCAAATAGGGTCTATTCTCACACCTAAAGTCATTTTCATCCACATGAACGCTGAGGAGAAAAATGACAGGATGAAAGCTGGCTGCTAATTTGTGCTGCATGTTTTTTTTTCCAGAAAGTTGGAATCTCCCTTGAGAACTATGCATGTTTTGCATGTCTTCCAAATAGTCCAACTTCCTCCTAGGTCTTCATCATCTTACTGTTGCAGGAAATGGAGCCTGCATATGGAGTCAATCCAGCGGTAAAGACCAAATTTTAAATGCTTAACCACTTTGCATTCTGAGGTATATCGACTTTACATTTCAGCTGTCACTATTGATACAATGTTACACCACAGTCGATAGGCACCCTAGTGAGGGTATCCGTGTGCTAAGCTGATATGGCGCTGTAGTCCAGCAGCTTCCAAAGCATAAGTAGTAGAGATCAGCAGCACCATGTAGATGTATTTAAGCTCTTTATTGCATAAAGATAAAGCCCAGGGACAGCGACAGACTCTGTTTCAGAGGCAAACTCCTTCCTCAAGCTGTATAGGCTCACTCAAAAGAGATAACAACCACAATGCCATTTATATACAGTTTCAATAAGCTCACATGGACCAATCAGATAACATCACAATACAAAAAAAACATGAATGTCCAATCACAGGGCAAAGCATAATGAGAGGGCCTGATGGGGAACAGATATGTAAATCAGCAGCCGTTACCACAGCAGAATTTAAAAAGTGTCATACCCTTAATGGCCAATCAACACTTACCAAGTCAGGAGGACCTGATGGGAAACCACAGCACTTTCATAACAAACAAACACAGAACATTTATATTGCACTTTTCTCCTGGCGGACTCAAAGCGCCAGAGCTGCAGCCACTAGAACGCGCTCTATAGGCAGTAGCAGTGTTAGGGAGTCTTGCCCAAGATCTCCTACTGAATAGGTGCAGGCTTACTGAACAGGCAGAGCCGAGATTTGAACCCAGGTCTCCTGTTTCAGAGGCAGAGCCCTTAACCATTACACTATCAAGCCATAACGCTCCTCCCAATCTCCCAGAGGGCAATGCGAGAAGCATATTGCCGAAAAACAGAACAAATGACGTCATGACGTCAGCCGCATCCATGCGTAAAAACGTCCTAACAATGCGTAAAAACATACGCATAAAGTCAAATGCGGAACCATTCAAATAGCCGCTACGCCGAACGTGGAAATCCGCAAACTGATGTGTACAACGCATGTAATACAGAACATGCTGACAAAGTCAGAACCATAAATCATCAAATGATGACCATCAAATTATGGCACACTCAGCCTTACTTATACCACAGCACTAGCATTTTTTGCTTTTGGTCATCATTTGATGATTTATGGTTCTGACTTTGTCAGCATGTTCTGTATTACATGCATTGTACACGTCAGTTTGCGGATTTCTGCATTCGGCATAGCGGCTATTTGTATGGTTCCGCATTTGACTTTATGCGTATGTTTTTACGCATCGTTAGGACGCTTTTACGCATGGATGCGGCTGACGTCATGACATCATTTGTTCTGTTTTTCGGCAGTATGCTTCTCGCATTGCCCTTTGGGAGATTGGGAGGAGCGTTATGACAGTGCTGTGGTTTCCCATCAGGTCCTCCTGACTTGGTAAGTGCTGATTGGCCATTAAGGATATGACACTTTTTAAATTCTGCTGTGGTAACGGCTGCTGATTTACATATCTGTTCCCCATCAGGTCCTCTCATTATGCTTTGCCCTGTGATTGGCCATTCATGTTTTTTTGTATTGTGATGTTACCTGATTGGTCCATGTGACCTTATTGAAACTGTATATAAATGCCATTGTGGTTGTTATCTCTTTGAGTGAGCCTATACAGCTTGAGGAAGGAGTTTACCTCCGAAACAGAGTCTGTCGCTGTCCCTGGGCTTTATCTTCATGCAATAAAGAGCTTAAATACATCTACATGGTGCTGCTGATCTCTACTACTTATACTATTGATACAATAACTTTTTTTTATTTCTTAAGCCACCAAAGTAATACACATGTAGTTTTTTCAGGATAATTTAGGCATTCTTTGGGCAATATTTGTTTTCAAGATTTATTTAATTTTATAGGGAAAAAATAGTCATAAGTGCAGAAAATATTTTTTTTTCATATTTCACCCTTCACAAATTTCACCTGACAAGTGCCACAGTTATAAAATCTCTCAAAATATGTTACTTGTCTTTCCCGGTTAAAATGATACCCTACATGCCATATTTCATCACTAGTTGGGAATGTGGCATACCATTATCACCAGCTTGTGCGTTTGTACGCGATTGGATCCGATCGCTATGGCGCACAGTGCTGTACCGATACATTGCTAGGCAACAGCACAGTGATGCATCTGAACAGTGTTGGGTTCCAGAGCTGTCGCCATAGCAACTGCGTCGGATCGCTACAGGCGGCAGCCATCACTGGTATCCACTAATCTTAGGGATAAGTATAGGTGACACAAGAGGTTAATTAGGTAAGTAGTAGTTAATATTTTACTTGGGGGAGAATACACTTTATCATTTAAGGAGGACACTGTCACTTTAATACTTTTTTTGACTTTTAAACCTTTTTTTCTTGTTTTCATGAATAAGGGCTGCTTTTAGCAGCAGTCATTCACAGTTAAATTAATGCACAAGCGTGAACGAGCACATGCACATGTGGGAATGGTGGGAGCGCAGCACATGCCTGGGAAAATGAATGTACATGGCAGGAGCGCATTTTGACTGAAGTCCTGTAATGTACAGGAGGGCCAATTAGGATGTGAAATTCAAATCTTAAGAGGTTTAAGGGTGCATGCGGCAGATTAAAAAAAAAAATTAGATTTACTTACCTGGGGCATCCACTCTAAGCCAGCCAGGTAAGTAAATCTAATTTTTTTTTTACTTGCCTCATGTATCCTTTAATATCAGGTAATGTTTTACCCCCTTGGTGGTATGATTCTTTCCAGATTTTAGGTTCTAAAAACTGTCCAATTCTTTTGCATGTTTTTATACCATAAAATCGGAAAAAAATCATGCTGCTAGGGAGATCTGCAGCAGCCCAGCACTCACCTCTCTGGGATCCAGCACTGCAGTTTTACCTCCATCCTCCGGGTGGCGCTGTAATCCTATAGTGAGATTGACACCTGTCGTCATGACGACAGACGGTGATCTCACCAGGGGGATGCAGAGCCTCAGAGGAGAGAAAGAAAAATGGTGGCCGATGTCGGGATGCCCCGGGAGGTGAGTGAAAAACACCTGCTGCACGCATTGCTCTGCATAGACCTCCCCCGGGTACCACGAGTTCAGCTTGGGGTTACCGCTCCTGTCATGTTTTTTCCACCCTGAGCTAAACTCGTGACTACCGCTAAGGAGGATCATTAATCCAGCCTAGGTTTACAAAATCACATGATATCTCAGAGGCGATGTGTGGAGATTTCAGGACAGGAGATGCTTTTGTAAATCAGGCAATATTTTTGGTCTTCAGCCTATTATTGTACAAGCTTATGTTATTTATATGCAGTTGCCTCCACGGATGATTTCAGACTAGGAATGAGAGAAATTGTTGCTGGCAAGAGAATCTCATAAATGTTTTGTGAAACTGGCCTATTCAATTAGACAAAACAATCGCAAGTCAAAATGATCAAAAATCAAAGTGAACAATTTTAGGATTTTCATGTTTTACATTTGGACTATTGAGATGTAATCTGATTTACACTATCTTTACACGACTCCTGTGTGCGCGAGTGTCACCCATCTGCTCTGAAATTATTTGAATCTACCTATGTAGCATCATTGGTTCATGTAGAAAAAAATAACGTATTAAGTTTAACAAGGCTGGAGGTGTAGAAATCCCAACTAATAATGTATTTAGACTTTCACAAATTACTCAGAATCCTTGAAATTACAAAAAAGTTTGTATTGATCTTTAAAGCAAATTAAAAGAAACAGAAAAAAATGCTGTCAGGAAATCATTGCTGTCAGGACAGTTATATGTCCCAGCTGAGGCTCCCATCCAGTGCAGGAAGCTGCTGTTGGCAGAAGAGGTGCTAGTTCCGAGGCAGAACCCACCTCTATATTGCCACACCCCTCCGAGCTTGCCCCGCCCCCACCTGTCACATGATGGCAGCTTCTAGTGCTGGATGGGAGCCGGGCTCTTCCTGTCATTTTACAAAGCACATTACAAGGGTTCATGCTATAGTGCTTCTGCCAGGTTTTTGCACTCCCTGGAAATTTTCAGATTTAATGTGATAGGAAACTCAGGTCATCCCCAGCAAAATTAGCTTGGACCCTTTCTATATTATTTTTGGCAGGTGTTGTTTGAGATGCACATTACATTTCCCAAAACTGGACATCTCAACTTCAAGAAGTTTTGTGGATGTCAGATGGCGAAGCATCTTGATATACTCTGGAGGAAATTAGTGGTCCACCTCCCCTGGAGAACCTCGGGTGTAAATGCACTCTAAAAAAAATCTGCTCTACAAAATGAGGGATCTTTTTCCTTTTTTTTTTTTTTTTGCCATTAACAAAGGTATATTACTACATTAGAACAGTTTCAGTTCTGGAACTAGCCACTTGCTGGACCTGTTCAACCATGAAAAGAAAATGTTTATACACCAATATAAATGTGTAACTATTAAAAAAAAAAATATATTGAATGGAGATAATACCACCACCCTAAAAAAAATCCCCCTAGACCACCAGTATTAGAGAAAGTGAATTTTCTAAAAAGGTTGCAGTTATTACTTTTGTTTTAACTATATTTATGAAACATAGCAAGCACAAAAATAGTCAAGCAAAGCTGTTTCTGAATTCTGATATATTTTTTTTAGCATATGGATGTTTTTTTGGCTTGCTGTACATTTTAGTAGTTTTGAATAGGTAAGATGTGAAAAAGCAAAAAACAAAACAATAAAACCTCATGATAAAAACTTGCATAAGGGCCAAAAAGTAACACGATAAAACAGAGCATTTTTGCAGACATAGTAGTACTATGATACCTAATATTAACCACTTCAGGATGAGAGCACTTTTCACATATCAGCACTGCTCCCATTCATTCGCCAATAACTTAATTACTATTTATCACACCTAAATGATCTATATGTTGTTTTTTTCAGGACAAATTAGACATTTTGTTTAGGAATTACCTTATTTTCTATGCATTTTAAAGGGAATTTAAGGTAAAAAATAGAAAAAACACACTATTTCTCCATTTACATCCATTATAGCTTTACAATAAACAGTGCTCACTGTAAGTTAAACCCACACATTTTATTTGCTTATCCATCCATTGCAACATTTACATTATGTTCTTTGGACAATGTATGGTGACAATATTGTATTTGGAAATAAAGGTGTCTTTTTTCTGTTCATTTTGCTTTCTCATTGTACACTATTGATGATTACGAGATATTATTTGCAAAAATAAAAGTAGTATACCCTCATGGCATACATTTTTAAAAAGCCAAGTTCCTAAGGTAACAATACATGTTTTTATGTTATATTCTGTCACTTTGTTTTCATTTTACAAGTCTTTTATTTTGGCACAGAATAGGTGAAAATGTAATTGCTTTTGATTCAGTTTGTGACTAAAAAGTATACACAAGACATGGGCCTCAACCCTAAAACTCTCTAAACTCCATTCTACAACTTATCAGGGTTAAAATGTTACCACATATGTCATAAAGTCTCTTAAGACTTTCCCAAGTTTGATCATAATTTTGAAAATTACTTTTTTGTATGTTGGATTGAGTTTGTACGTACCTATTTTTTATGTATTCTACAACTCGTCACAATTAAAATGATACCACATGTGCCTCATTTAGAAACAAACTGGTTGTGCAGTCTCCACAAATACAATGGACAAATATATTCGTACAGTTAGGCTTAAGTGATTAACATGAACATTTGTATATAAAATTGTAATTAAGAATATTAAATAATCTGGTGGTTGCTGTAGATGCCACTTACCTCTTCTGAGATCTTCTGATGGCCAGGCTGCCTCTTCTCCTTTCCTTTATACCCCTCTCTGGCCAGGGCTGAGCCATACATAACTAATTAACTAATTTATGTCATGTAACTGGTTTCCGCATTTGTGAATGCCCCGTAAACTTTTGTTGGGTTGGTCATTTGAAGGTCGTTATCTTGTAAACATGAAGTTTTATAAATCTCCCTAAGGTGCATTCTTTGTGAAATGCAAGTCCTAGATCCATGTCAAGAGGGAGTGGGTGCTGTATCTTTTTGGAGCAACATAGCCCCTTTTTTACAGATTACTGTAAATATCCCAAAAATGGTTTAGACCTACAAACAGGTATCGTCATAATGAATATTTTACAGTGACCAATATGTGACCGTCCTAATTGAACATATTACTTCACAGTTATGCCCCCTTTAAACTTAAACTATATGGATTTCCTCCTTGTTGTATATGTATATATAATATATATATATATATATATATACAGTATATATATATATATATATATTTATATTTATACTGTATATGTATATATATATATATATATATATATATATATATATATATATATATATATATATATATATATATATATATATATATATACAGTATATACAGTGTATATATATCCTTTAAGCCTATCACATTGTCAGGGGGTGTGTTCTTAGTTAATGGCAGGTGGTGCTGTCGGTTTTTTATCATGTGTGCTAGTAGTAAAGATGGTGACCCACAGGCTCACGGTGGATCAAACAACGTGAATAATTTACACAGCAAGTGTCAATCAATTCTTGATCTTTCTTCTATTTTTTAACTTCTCACTTTGCAATGAATTGATTTATTTCTTGCCCCTTACTACTATCTTTTGGTAAATTGTAGCGATCGGTGTAACACAGAGAGGGTCTGATTACCGGTGATCTGCAGTTTCACCGAGAATGCAGATATATACCCGATTATCGATGATCTGCAGTATCACCGATAATCAGATATATCTCTAACCTCTGGACACCTGAGTAATAAGAGTGTTTGGTGCAACAGTAATACTTTGAGGACTGCACCTGAGGAGCAGGTGCACAGCAGTAAGGAGAACTGCACAATAACGCGTTCCTTCCGCAAGCCTGAGACTCTCCCGAGGGAGGGGTCAGGCTGGGAGTAGGAAGGACAGAGTATGAGTGACACCAAGGAAGGATGTCACCCACAGGTCTGTGAGCTATCTCTAGACTGTGGAGATAGCTCTCGAGGTCGGGAACTTCAGGTCGGCAACAGACAGACAGATCAGGTACAGAAACAGGAGACAGATGCGGAATTCTAAGAAAAGCAGAGTTTGGCAACAGAGTATCAGAGATAGCGAAGTACCTAATCAGAGATCAGAAGAGTAGTCAGGAAAGCAGAAGGTCATAACAAATAATCAACAGTGCCTAGACTTGGGTGTGAGCTCCTTGATCATCAACACCCCGGAACTTGTCTAGATAATAACACAGATGGTAACAGAATTCCTAGACTAAGGTGTGAGGTCCGTGATCCTCAACACCTTGGAAACTGGTCTAAATAATAACACAGATAATAACAGAATTCCTAGACTAAGGTGTGAGGTCCATGGTCATCAACACCTAGGAAACTGGTCTAGATAATAACACAGATACTGACAGAAGATCTGAGTGCTACCACGTAGTGATCGCAATGCCAGACACCAGAGAAATGACCAGCACCCAGTATATATACCCCAGTACTCTCCAGCGCCACCCCTAAGTGCTGGACCAATGAAAACTGATAGAATTGTCAGCTGACTGGCTTGGTAAGCTGACACCCTTCTGACTGCCATAAAGGCTCTGCCTCTCCACGCGCGCGTGTCCTTCTGAACCTGTGTGGACTATCAGTCCTAGCCACACCAGACATGTGTTGTAATGCTTCTGCTGTGTTGGATGCGGAACCAGCCGCACCGCTGTCCGAGCATGCGGCGGTTTCTCCGCATTCAGCAGTACTGACAGAAAGAGGCCTATGCGTGCAAACATCCGCGTCTGACGCGGAATCCACCGCCTTGTTCTTAAGACATGCGGCGGTTTCACCGCGTTCCGTCATGCCAGTAGATACAGGCCCACGCGCGCAACCTGCCGCGTTGGACGCGGAATCAGCCGCCTTGCTCTGAGTACCCGCGGCGGCTTTTCCACGTTTTCTCACATAAATGTTTTCTTTAATATAATAGATTGACTCTGACATGTTCAAGTAACCCCCTCTTGTTTCAAACTTAAAGGAATACTATCGATACCCAAGTGTTCTAAAATGACAGTGTGCAAATAATGTCTAAGTAGCTGTGTAAACATTTTCCTACTTTTCATGTTAAATATCAGAGGCAAAAGCTGTAATTTATTAAGTGTAGGATTTAGCTATATTGGGACAAATCGATTGCAGAAGGGGTGTCTGCTTCAATGCACAGCCAGAGTTGCATATCAGACTACAGAAAGCAAATCAAACATATCAAACTCTGAAAGCAAAAACAATATGAAAAAGCTGTGACAATTCATTACATTTCCTCTGCTCTCTTCAGACACTTCAGTCAGAAACAGAGCTCCCAACAGCTGCAGCTCCTGTGTCCTGTCTCTCTCTGTCACACACAGAGCTACACATAGAGTTAACTGATCAAGTGTGAGGGGAATTTCCCCTCTCCTCATGGCTCAGTCAGCCGTCAGTTTTGGCGTCAGTAAAGTTTGAAAGTATTTTGCTAACAGTAAACAAAGGAGTTGCTACTAAAATGTATACACCAGTACTTAGCAGCACTTCCCAAACAATTCCTGTGTCAATTAAAAAAAATATGTGAATCGATAGTATTCCTTTAAGTAACCCCTGGGGTATAGAACCTGGGTGCTATACTAAAACAGCTAACAAGTTTTTTGCAGGGCAGTCAGTGACAGGACAAGTCAGTATCTCAGGCTTGTGAAGGACCTAGTCGCCAGTCTGGCAAAAGACCACCTCATCTGTCACCCAGACCAGTGACTAGCCCAGTGGCCAACACCCAGTACACTGGACAGCCAGGACAATAACCATCTAACAATATTCTTTCATTTCTTTCATTCTCCCCATTTATTTATTTTTTTTCAGTAAAAAACACATTTATAGAGAAGTTAATCACTTGTGCAAAAACAAGACTTTTCACAAATTTTTAGTGCCACCAAATAATTCAGCAAGGGAATAGTGATGTAGCGAAGATGATATTTCTGCAAAAGTTCGCGAAACAGTCAAATCTGGTGAACCGCCATAGACTTCAATGGCCAGGCGAATTTTAAAATCTGTAGGGACGTTTTCTGGCCACAAAAGTGATGAAAAAGTTGTTTCAAGGGGCCTAATACCTGGACCTTGGCATGCCAGAGGGAGATCCATGCCAAAGGTCCCACCAAAAATTACGTAGTTGATGCAGTTGTGTTTTATTCTCTAAAGGGCAGAACTCACAGTACTTTCCTAAATTTGTGGAAGTAAGTGCTTTAAAACAGTGTTCCCCAACCCTGTCCTCAAGACCCACCAACATTGCATGTTTTGTGGAAACCCACAGAGGTAATTAATCAGCTCAGCTGAGACACTAATTACCTCACCTGTGAATGTTTGTGGTTTCCTGCAAAACATGTACTGTTGGTGGGCCTTAAAGATAGGGTTGGGGAACTGTGCTTTAAAATGTATAAGGGATAGGCCAGATTTACACTTTCAGACGAAACACTACATTTAACGCACTGCAAACAACCGTAAAGAGATTTTGTGATAACGTCAGGTGAGCAAATCATTGTTTTTACTAGTTGACACCTCCAGGATATAAATGTTAGGGCCCGTTCACAGATCAGAAATGCGGATGGCTATGCGTGCGGAACGCAACGCGTACGAACGCATGGCCATCCGCGTTCGTATGCGTTGCGTGGTTGATCCCATCACTGAAAAGTGAATGGGACAGCCACGCGTTTTTGCAAAATCTGCGTGCAGCATGCGTTCCCGGACCGCACAGGTCCGGAACGCATGCAGTGTGAACATCAGACATTGCACTCTATGCAATGTCTGATGTCGTGCGTTTTGGCCACCTGCACGCGTTTCCAAAACGCGGCTGGAAACGCGTGCAGTAGTCCTCTTGGTGGCAATCTTTGTGTAATGGTAGTGGCCGCTGTGTGGTGGTGAAGAATTATTGTGATATGGGAGGTGCACTACTCGGACCAGTAGACCTGACTTCAACAGCAAACGTGTGCACTGGACACACAGGATTGCAATATAACAATAGTAAGAAAAAGAAAAGCAGCCCTTTGAAGGCTGAACTACTGTAGCACTAAGCACTGACTGCACCTGTCTGCAACAGCTAAAGTGCACTGTGTGGACACACTGAACATCAATATCACAAGATCAAAACACAACCTTTTGAAGTCTCTGGGGTTATGAAGAGTCAAGCGAATTTGTGAGATTTTGTTTACCTTTTTTTGGTGGGAATCTGGAAGTAGACTTGCTTGATATATTCAGTTTTTTTTTTTAATTTTGATATGTTTTACTGTGGCTGCCTTTGAGCTACACTGTTACACTACAGTTTTTGGTTACTTCTTGCTTTGGCACACCCATTTTTCACCCACCATATAACTTTGATCCCTGGATCTTTTAGGATCCTTACAATGCCCCTAGAAGGGGGCACAAATTAGGTGCTTCTTGGGGCCACAAAAACCTTAGCAGCGTCCCTGAGGACAAAATAGTTTTGCAATACTTAGCACCAGTCCTGCTGTTTTCTTTTGTTTCTTTTTAATCTTTAGCAGGTCTTTAACTTCTTCCGGACCAACGCAGTACAAATCTACGGCGGGCAGGGGGCCCTGCAGTTCTGACTGGATGTAAGCTCTACGTCCCATTCACCGCACGTCCCCGCCATTCCCGCCGCTCTTGCCACTTTCTCCCCACCGCAATTTGCTCACCCTGCTGCCTCTATGACGGCAGAGCACTGTGAGCCGGGCAGGAGCCGTTTTCATTGGCTCCTGGCCCTGACATTCATGTAAGCCGTTCCCATTGGCTTACATTGAGTGACAGGGTCCCCTGCGGCGGGGACAGAGCAGGGTGACCGGCGAGAGCGGCGGATTTATGCGGCGATTTGTTGGTATGCAGAGTTTTAGTGTACCAGCAGCCTCTGGTCCTTAAGGGGGCAGAGGCTGCTGGGACCGAAGTGGTTAAGCGACAGTCACAGCGGATCCATCTGAAAATGGCACCTGTGAATAATGGTGCACGGTGTTGCCGCTAATCCATTTGTCACTTACCGCTATTTAACATTAAAGCCTTATCATTATTTAGCGTTAACACACAGAACCCTCTCTGTACCTATCCCTAACCCCTAAACCCCCCCTGGTGGTGCCTAACCCTAACCACCCCCCTGGTGGTGCCTAACCCTAACCACCCCCTGGTGGTGCCTAACCCTAACCACCCCCTGGTGGTGCCTAACCCTAACCAACCCCTGGAGGTGCCTAACCCTAAGACCCCCCTTGTGGTGCCTAACTCTAAGACCCCCCTGGTGGTGTCTAACCCTAACCACCCCCCTGGTGGTGCCTAACCATAACCACCCCCCTGGTGGTGCCTAACCATAACCACCCCCCTGGAGGTGCCTAACCCTAACCACATCACCAGTGGCGCTTAACCCTAACCCTTCCCCTGGTTGTGCCTAACTCTAAGATCCTCCCTGGCAGTGCCCAACCATTAAACCCCCCTGGTGGTGCCTAACCCTTAGACCCCCCTGGTGGTGCCTAACCCTAACCACCCCCCTGGTGGTGCCTAACCATAACCACCCCCTGGAGGTGCCTAACCCTAACCACCCCCCTGGTGGTGCCTAACCATAACCACCCCCTGGAGGTGCCTAACCCTAACCACCCCCCTGGTGGTGCCTAACCATAACCACCCCCTGGAGGTGCCTAACCCTAACCTTGACAGTGTTACATTAAATCCATTCACCATTTTGCAGTTAAATAACGTCTGCTGTTTGGCATATAAACTGCGCTATTCATAAATAACGTTACTGTGTGCCGTTTTTCTTCTTTTTTCCCTGTGCGCCATTATTATGCAGTACTAACGATAAATAGCGATAAGCGTATCTTTTTAATGCAGCGCCATTTTTATGCATAGGCGCTATTTGCCATTATTCACTGATCTGCTCACAGCTACTGCAGCTCACTACCTTCTAATGTGCACAGTGATCCTTCTAACACAGCACTGATATGCAAAGCTAATTCCCGATGGAAGAACAAGATTGCCTGGAGCTGCAGATCACAGAATATTGATATAGTTAGGGCTAGAATTGTGCATAGAAAACACAGGCTGTGGCATAGGGGTGCTTCTCTGGAATTCTCTTCCACAACACATCTGTCACTCTCCAACCTTTGATATCTTTAAAGGCTTGCAAAAAACTCACTTTTTCAAGCATACGCTCTACCTTAGGTCATTCAACCTTTGACCTTAGTCCAAGTTGTACTGCTACTAGATAACCTAAAACACACAGCCTCTAGATATGAATATTTTATACTACCCCACCTCTTATTCCCTCCTATTCATTTAGATTGTAAGCTCACAAGGGCAGAGCTCTCTCCAGGGGCGTAACTAGAAATCACTGGGCCCCCTGCGAATATTTGGATGGGGCCCCCCCATAGGTGCCAAACAATCGTAATGGGGCAGCGTTTCACTGTAAATTAATTTAAAAATTAAATTTTTAATTAATTAAATTAATTAAAGTGGGCAGCATTTTACCAGACAATCGTAATGTGGGCCAGAAAATTGTAATGTGGGCAGAGTTCACCAGAAAATCGTAATGTGGGCCTTTAGAAAATCGTAATGTGGGCAGAGTTCACCAGAAAATCGTAATGTGGGCAGAGTTCACCAGAAAATCGTAATGTGGGCACCAGTCACCAGAAAATCGTAACGTGAGCAGCAGTCACCAGAAAATTGTAACGTGGACAGCATTCACCAGACAATCGTAATGTGGGCAGCGTTCACCAGAATATCGTAATGTGGGACAGAAAATCGTAATGTGGGCAGAGTTCACCAGAAAATCGTAATGTGGGCAGCGTTCACCAGAAAATTGTAACATGGACAGCATTCACCAGACAATCGTAACGTGGGCAGTGTTTACCAGAAAATCGTAATGTGGGCCAGAAAATCGTAATGTGGGCAGCGTTCACCAGAAAATCGTAACGTGGACAGCATTCACCAGACAATCGTAACGTGGGCAGTGTTCACCAGAAAATCGTAATGTGGGCCAGAAAATCGTAATGTGGGCAGAGTTCACCAGAAAATCGCAATGTGGGCAGGAGTCACCAGAAAATCGCCATGTGGGCAGCAGTCACCAGAAAATCGCGATGTGGGCATCAGTCACCAGAAAATCCTAATGTGGGCAGCAGTCACCAGAATATCGTAATGTGGGCAGCAGTCACCAGAAAATCCTAATGTGGGCAGCAGTCAGTCACCAGAATATCATAATGTGGGCAGCACACACCAGAAAATCCTAATGTGGGCAGCAGTCACCAGAAAATCCTTATGTGGGCAGCAGTCACCAGAAAATCACAATGTGGGCAGCAGTCACCAGAAAATCGCAATGTGGGCAGCAGTCAACAGAAAATCGCAATGTGGGCAGCAGTCACCAGAAAATCCTAATGTGGGCAGCATACACCAGAAAATCGTAATGTGGGCAGCAGACACCAAAAAATCGCAATGTGGGCAGCAGACACCAGAAAATCATAATGTGGGCAGCAGGCACCTGAAAATCGTAATGTGGGCAGCAGACACCAGAAAATCATAATATGGACAGCAGACACCTGAAAATCGTAATGTGGGCAGCAGACACCAGAAAATCGCAATGTGGGCAGCAGTGACCAGAAAATCGCAATGAGGGCAGCAGTGACCAGAAAATCGTAATGTGGGCAGCAGACACCTGAAAATCGTAATGTGGGCAGCAGTGACCAGAAAATCGCAATGTGGGCAGCAGACACCTGAAAATCGCAATGTGGGCAGCAGACACCTGAAAATCGTAATGTGGGCAGCAGACACCAGAAAATCGCAATGTGGGCAGCAGTGACCAGAAAATCCTAATGTGGGCAGCAGTCACCAGAAAATCGCAATGTGGGCAGAGTTCACCAGAAAATCGTAATGTGGGCACCAGTCACCAGAAAATCGTAACGTGAGCAGCAGTCACCAGAAAATTGTAACGTGGACAGCATTCACCAGACAATCGTAATGTGGGCAGCGTTCACCAGAATATCGTAATGTGGGACAGAAAATCGTAATGTGGGCAGAGTTCACCAGAAAATCGTAATGTGGGCAGCGTTCACCAGAAAATTGTAACATGGACAGCATTCACCAGACAATCGTAACGTGGGCAGTGTTCACCAGAAAATCGTAATGTGGGCCAGAAAATCGTAATGTGGGCAGCGTTCACCAGAAAATCGTAACGTGGACAGCATTCACCAGACAATCGTAACGTGGGCAGTGTTCACCAGAAAATCGTAATGTGGGCCAGAAAATCGTAATGTGGGCAGATTTTACCAGAAAATCGCAATGTGGGCAGGAGTCACCAGAAAATCGCCATGTGGGCAGCAGTCACCAGAAAATCGCGATGTGGGCATCAGTCACCAGAAAATCCTAATGTGGGCAGCAGTCACCAGAATATCGTAATGTGGGCAGCAGTCACCAGAAAATCCTAATGTGGGCAGCAGTCAGTCACCAGAATATCATAATGTGGGCAGCACACACCAGAAAATCCTAATGTGGGCAGCAGTCACCAGAAAATCCTTATGTGGGCAGCAGTCACCAGAAAATCGCAATGTGGGCAGCAGTCACCAGAAAATCGCAATGTGGGCAGCAGACACCAGAAAATCATAATGTGGGCAGCAGGCACCTGAAAATCGTAATGTGGGCAGCAGACACCAGAAAATCATAATATGGGCAGCAGACACCTGAAAATCGTAATGTGGGCAGCAGACACCAGAAAATCGCAATGTGGGCAGCAGTGACCAGAAAATCGCAATGAGGGCAGCAGTGACCAGAAAATCGTAATGTGGGCAGCAGACACCTGAAAATCGTAATGTGGGCAGCAGTGACCAGAAAATCGCAATGTGGGCAGCAGACACCTGAAAATCGCAATGTGGGCAGCAGACACCTGAAAATCGTAATGTGGGCAGCAGACACCAGAAAATCGCAATGTGGGCAGCAGTGACCAGAAAATCCTAATGTGGGCAGCAGTCACCAGAAAATCGCAATGTGGGCAGAGTTCACCAGAAAATCGTAATGTGGGCACCAGTCACCAGAAAATCGTAACGTGAGCAGCAGTCACCAGAAAATTGTAACGTGGACAGCATTCACCAGACAATCGTAATGTGGGCAGCGTTCACCAGAATATCGTAATGTGGGACAGAAAATCGTAATGTGGGCAGAGTTCACCAGAAAATCGTAATGTGGGCAGCGTTCACCAGAAAATTGTAACATGGACAGCATTCACCAGACAATCGTAACGTGGGCAGTGTTCACCAGAAAATCGTAATGTGGGCCAGAAAATCGTAATGTGGGCAGCGTTCACCAGAAAATCGTAACGTGGACAGCATTCACCAGACAATCGTAACGTGGGCAGTGTTCACCAGAAAATCGTAATGTGGGCCAGAAAATCGTAATGTGGGCAGATTTTACCAGAAAATCGCAATGTGGGCAGGAGTCACCAGAAAATCGCCATGTGGGCAGCAGTCACCAGAAAATCGCGATGTGGGCATCAGTCACCAGAAAATCCTAATGTGGGCAGCAGTCACCAGAATATCGTAATGTGGGCAGCAGTCACCAGAAAATCCTAATGTGGGCAGCAGTCAGTCACCAGAATATCATAATGTGGGCAGCACACACCAGAAAATCCTAATGTGGGCAGCAGTCACCAGAAAATCCTTATGTGGGCAGCAGTCACCAGAAAATCGCAATGTGGGCAGCAGTCACCAGAAAATCGCAATGTGGGCAGCAGTCAACAGAAAATCGCAATGTGGGCAGCAGTCACCAGAAAATCCTAATGTGGGCAGCATACACCAGAAAATCGTAATGTGGGCAGCAGACACCAAAAAATCGCAATGTGGGCAGCAGACACCAGAAAATCATAATGTGGGCAGCAGGCACCTGAAAATCGTAATGTGGGCAGCAGACACCAGAAAATCATAATATGGGCAGCAGACACCTGAAAATCGTAATGTGGGCAGCAGACACCAGAAAATCGCAATGTGGGCAGCAGTGACCAGAAAATCGCAATGAGGGCAGCAGTGACCAGAAAATCGTAATGTGGGCAGCAGACACCTGAAAATCGTAATGTGGGCAGCAGTGACCAGAAAATCGCAATGTGGGCAGCAGACACCTGAAAATCGCAATGTGGGCAGCAGACACCTGAAAATCGTAATGTGGGCAGCAGACACCAGAAAATCGCAATGTGGGCAGCAGTGACCAGAAAATCCTAATGTGGGCAGCAGTCACCAGAAAATCGCAATGTGGGCAGCAGTGACCAGAAAATCGTAATGTGTGCAGCAGACACCTGAAAATCACAATGTAGGCAGCAGACACTAGAAAAAAAAAAATGCACCTGTGAAAAAAAAAACAATTCACTTACCTGACAGAAGTCTTCTCCTCTCCCGGCATCTGGCTCGCAGCTCCCCGAGTCCTCCTGCAGCACATCTCCCGCGCTGACAGGCAGAGTGCAGGGCTACGGCAAGATGGCTGCCGAAGCCCTGTACTAGAGACACAAAGTCTCCAGTGTAGGGCTTCTTCGGCGGCCATCTTGCCGTAGCCCTGCTCTGCCTGCCGGAGACTATGCAGGCTGCTGGAGCGGGGCTGCGGGGAATGAACTGGCGCAGCGTCTATTAGACGCTGCGGCCAGTTGAGCACCTTGCTGGGGCCTGGGGGGTCTAGAGCAGCGCTCCCCCCACGCACAGTGAGCGGGCCCCAAAGCAGCCCCGGGCCCCCCTGCAGCTGAGGTGGTCGCATCCCCGGTAGGTACGCCGGTGGCTCTCTCACCCTTTTGTGTCTTGGAATTTGTTATACATTTTATTCATCATGTTACTTTTGTCACTGTAATTACCAATTCTGTATCTTGTACCAGTTCTGTATTTTGCATATTGATGTATACCAAGTTTGTTTCTTACTCTGTACAGCGCCACAGAGTATGTTGGTGCTTTATTAATCAATAATAATAATAAATAGGGGTGTCCTAAAGCATCACTGTTCTATCTAGTGTTTCAAACAATAATCATAGGGCTCCCAGCAGCAGAGCTCCCAGCTGCTACGTACAAGTCTGGCCTGTAATGTGTTGCCTCACATTCTGCCAGTGTCTGTGATATTACAGCATAGTTCCCAACTGTCCCTCTTTGGGAGGGACAGTCCCTCTTTGGGAGCCCTGTATCCCTGTCCCTCTTTCCTCCTTATTTGTCCCTTTTTCAGGACTTTGTCCCTCTTTTAATGTAAATGTATTTATTTCTCTACTAAAAAATGTGTGTTTGACTCTAAACTTTTTTCCCATCCTTTAAATTGATATATTACTAATTTAAAAATGTTACTATGAAGGAAAATGAACCAGGATAGAAAGGACCAGTGTGGTTTGAATTATAAAACAACATATTTTTCTTATGAAATCTTTATGGTATGCATGACCAGGGTTGTGATGGGGCGTGGTTAGGGGTGTGGCAGGGATGTGGTTTAAGCGTCCCTCTTTCGCATCTAAAAAAAGTTGGGAGGTATGTTACAGTGTGTGTTAGTGTTGAACTAGATCACTGTGACAAAAATGGGAAGAGCCACCATGACTTGGAGGAAGGGGTTAGGATAGAAAGCTGTGGGAGATATTGAATTGGGAACAACCCTAACGAGCGACCTAAGGTGGGCGCAGAACACCACCAAAATCCAGAAGAAGGCTCAACAGAGACTATTCTTCCTGCGCCAATTGAAAAAATTTGGTATGCCTCAGGAGCTGCTGTCCAGCTTCTACACTGCCACTATTGAAGCTACCCTTTGCTCCGCCATTATCGTGTGGTATGCAAGAGCAACCGCCAGTGACAAGTATAAGTTTCAAAGAGTTATCAGCTCAGCGGAAAGGACCATTGGCTCTCCTCTGCCACCTCTAGACCTCCTCTACACCACCAGAATAAAAACAAGGGCCAACAGGATCTCCCAGGACCCATCCCACCCAGGCTGCAGCTTGTTTAAGCTCCTCCCATCGGGCCGACGCTACAGGACCACCCGCCCAGAGACTAACAGGCGTAGAGACACCTTTTTTCCCCAAGCAGCCCTCCTGTTGAACTCCTGCCTCTCGTCGGTATGCTAGTCGCTTCAGGTCAAATTAGCCAATCAGCCTGGACAAGGCACAATGGAACCCAGGCCAGTAAATAACCCAGCTATTAACCTGGTGCTCTTCTTGGCAGAGCTCTACTCAAGGTGCTGTTTCTTTCAATGAACTTACTTTATCCCTGTGCAGCACAATATCCAAACCCGGAGGATTTCTGCTCATGAGCCAACCGCATTATGTACTGCATAGACCGTTAAAAATGTGTAGGTACTGCTTGTCTTGATGTATTATTGCCTGTCTTGCTTGTATTATTGCTATTGTTTATGACTGTCTTGCTTGTTTATGTTATTGTCTATTGCCTGTTTTGCCACTGCCATGTGAACCACAACCAATTCCAGGTTCAACCTCGGTCGCACTTGGCGAAATAAAGATTCTGATTCTGATCCTGAATCATTGGAGCAATCAGGTCAAAATCAGCGGTGGGCTAAAAAGGCTCTGCTAACCTTTCTTGGTTCTGTCAGGGACTAATTTGGGTGTTTTCTTCTTGGAATAAATTGTATATCAGCGATACCGTAGCTTGAGGTATAGAACACTCTTTCATAATATCTTATTTACACTCACACCATGTCACACAGTCTTTGCAGAGATAGAAATAGCTTTTTATTAACCATTAAAGCAATTTACAAAGAACAGAAAAAGGGTGTATAACAAATAATTTCTATCAGGACAGAGGTATATGTCCCAGCTGAGACTCCCACCCATAACAGGAAGCTGCTTTCGGCAGAAGAGGTGCTAGTTCTGGGGCAGAGCTTGCCTCTTTATTGTCACACCCCTCAGAGCTAGCACCACCTCCACATGTCACATGATGGTAGCTTCTAGTCACACCCCTCAGAGCTAGCACCACCCCCCATGTCACATGATGGCAGCGTCTTGTGCTGGATGGGAGGCGGGCTCTTCTGGTCATTGTACAAAACAAGATACATGTGCAGCCGCCATAACGATCTGCTGGCTGCGTCCTCTATGCTAAACATTTATTACATTATTAAAGGTACATTGCAGCATTGCCAGGATAATAAAAGTATCGATTAACTTTATTATCTAGCATCATCTTCAGTTTATTCATTTTCTAAACCATGATTCAATTTCATCAATCAGTCCAGGATCTGCTGGGACAACAGTCTCCCCTTTGTGGAGGTAGACCTTCACGGTATGCTCGAGTTCGATCAATCCTTTCTGCTCCCCACATTCAATAAGTTCTCTGGCTCTATCCAATACTAGATGATATCCAAATTCATCTGTATTAAGGGAATACAACACAGACAGATCATTAGAATGATATAATAATTTGGTGCAGAGGACAAACTGAAGAATGAAGGAGATTGATACAAACTAGTAATGTTTCTGTGCTGCTCCTCACACACTTAACAATTGCATTCCTCTATGTGAATTAACAGCCTGTCTTTAATGTTAGAATTCAGATGTTATTTTAAGAATTGAAACCTTAATTTTAGAAATCTCTCCTTAACTTAAAGACTTGATTTTGGTTTGCCTGAGGTAAATTGCTTAGTGAATACTAAATGCTATAGCACCATGGTGATAACAGTAAAAACAGCTTAGAATTGTTATTAAATTGGACCTGTATTCTTGCACAGGACAGAAGGAAGACATAAAGAAATACGCCCTGTATGTATTTAGAGAGTTTAACTTGTCTAATTCCCCCTCATCTGCGCCTAATCACAAGTTGTAATTTGATCTCCCCTCTGTGTCACACGAATGCCATGGCAGAGATGGCAGATAAACTCATTTGAAAGCACAGTATGTTAACCCTATGTCTGCTTCCATGCAGATTTATTGGAGGATTTGTATCAGCTGTAACAAAGAAATGTTTTTCTGTAAAGGTTATTATGCTGTTGCGTATCTTTTAGAGCAGAGAGGAAGTTCTGAGTTCAGGTGCGCTTTAAAGACAGGAGATGAGCTTAGTGAATTGTGGCCTTTGTTTATAAATCATTGTATTATTAGGTAAAGCATTCAGGGCAGTCACTTTACCCACTGCCATAGTCTGTCTATTGTCAGTTTCTATATTTTGCATTTATGTATGATTTAACCATTTCAGTGCAGATATATTAAAATGGATTTACAAGTTAAATAGTTGTTGCTAATGATGATCAGGTAAAATTTGCAAACTTAAATTCCCATTAAAAATACTTTTAGCCTGTTGTCCCTGATGCAGGCTGGCATACCCCAGGAAATTCTGAGTCTGCCAGTGTGGGCCTTTGCCCCCTGAGCGATAACAGCCAATATGGTCCACAAGGCTACCCTGCAGAAGGTGGGGTCATGAAACACCCCCCTTGCAGAGTGCCATTGTCCAAGGTTATTAACAAGGGGCGTATCTCTTGCTCTGGTGCCTATAAGGAGGTAGGGGCTATTGGTGCCATGTATGTGGCTATAAGACTCAGGGATTGATATATGGTGGAATCTGGAAGCTTCGTCACCTAACCTTCACCGGTACCTCCCAATCTTATGAACCATGTAGGTTGGTATCACTCAGGGGGTGGAGTCCCACACTGGTAGACTTTTAATTTTCTGGGAAATACCAGACTACAGGGGAGGAATTATATTAATAGTGCTTGGGAAGAGGGACCCTAAGCTGTAAGTTGTTAAAGTGTACTATAATTTCAAATGTTAAAAGTTTCCCCAATTCACTTTGTTTTTTTTTTATATATACATTAAAGGATGGGGAGGCTAATGAGCCCAAAACTGTTACAACCTAATTTTGCACGATTTTAAAATTAATTTTCACAAAAACAGCAAGGTCTTTTGAAAATTTGACAATGCCATAGATAATGAATGATAGCATGTATGGGAGCTTTGCAATTAAGTGCAAAAAAACAGTGCCAAATACATCAGTGTAAAGTTTGTTAATACTTGCCAAAATGTAGTAGTTCCAAAATTGTAGTAGTTTTGCAAAATTTTGTGAAACTGTTTTGTACAAATTCACTCAAACCTAGTGGCTGTCTTACCGTCTAGAGTCCAGAAAATGGATTTCACTTACGTGAGAAGGTTCCAATGAAGGCAATACCAATGGAGTCCATGTTAAGGGACTTGTCATGATATCCAACCGTTCTCCAACCACGACCTTCATACACATTTCCATCTTGATCAATAAGAAAGCTGTATAGAAACAATGAAAAAATCCAACTATTATTATATTATACTAAAGACAAAATACATCCTCTTACTTTCACTTTCATTGCTCTACTATTGTGAAAAATTCTAAAATCTTTACTCATTGCAGTCTCTTGTGTAATAGATGTACAATAGTTGTTCCTGTTTAAGCTTAAAATGGAGCAGGAGAAAGGTTATAACTTGTCAGTTTACTTTATTGTTGTCCATTTTTCCTCAGGCCTCAGGTTCTGTCTTAGTCAAAAGTTTTTCCTATAAGTGGTACATAGACAGTATAAAACTCTTTTTAAGTTGTCTGTGTTCAAGGAGCTTTCTTTTTGCTTCAAGACCTGGGCCCATGCATCACTGAGAACAAGATGGAATATTTCCATAATAAATATATAGAGAGCCATAACATTACAACAGAAGTAGTAACCCTATTTCACTGTAGATGAACTGAAAAATTAAAAAGTTTTCAAAGGAGTTCCACTTAAAGGGGAATTTCAGCCTAAACAAACATACTGTCATCAAGTTACATTAGTTATGTTAATTAGAATAGACAGGTAAAATAATCTCTTACCCACCCTGTTTTAAAAGAACAGGCAAATGTTTGTGATTCATGGGGGCTGCCATCTTTGTCATGGGAGCAGCCATCTTTTTGGTTGAAAGGAGGTGACAAGGAGCAGGAGACACAGTTCCAACTATCCTGTGTCCTGATTACCCCTCCCAGCTGCACACTCTAGGCTTCAAATGTCAAAATCAAAATGTAAAAAAAAAAAAATGCACAAAAACTGCAGAACGAGAACAACAAAATCAGAAATCCCATCATGCTTTGCACAGCATCAGGGGAAAAAAGCCGGGGCAGTTTTCTTCTGTGCAGCTAAAAATGAGGCTTGTATGAGAGAAACAAAGTTCTGATGCTGTGAAACTGTTAAAGAAACACCAAGCCTTTTCAGTGCTGCTGAGTCTATTTTTAGTCCGGAGGTTCACTTTAACCACTTAACCATTGAGGGTTATTTACCCCTTGAGGACCAGAGAGATTTTTTTCACCTGTCAGCACTCCTCTTATTCTTTCACCAATAACTTAATCACTACGAATCACAATGAAATGATCTATATCTTGGTTTTTTTCACCACCAATTAGGCTTTCTTTGGGTACATTATGCTAGAATTATTTAACTGCGTTCCCATTCATTGATCTCCCCGCTTACATGGCATCGAAGGTAGTGCTTGCGGGAGCGATGAATACCTGTATTCACGGCCCTGGGACTTCCCAGGCCATGATTAGACTGCACCTGGTGCAGTAAGTAGTTAAATCTACATATTTAAAATGGTCATCTCCCTCAACATCTCCAGATACACATTTTTGTGGCCAGCATGTTGTACTAGTGCAGATATGGGACTCTGCTTGGAATAAGTTCATTCCCACCCTCTTCAGAAAGCAACAGACTACCAATCAGCTCCATCTTATATAATGACACACCCTGACCCAGGGCCGGCACTCCCATAGAGGCAAAGGGGGCAATTGCCCCAGGGCTTCAACCTCTGCAAGGGCCCCGCAACGCCGACCCTGCTAAATGGTGCCTGCTCCCCCGCTCGCTCTGCTCCTCGGAGCCCTTGCTAACAAGCTGCAGCAGAAATTACTCACCTGTGGTATATGTTTACAAATAACGTGCGCCGGATCATAGAAGTGGTGGAGGACAACATGGCAAGAGTGCCCGGACTGTGCAGTCCGCAGGAAGAGGTGAGCAATTGCTGCTGCTGCTTGTTAGCAAGGGCCCCGGGGAGCAGAGGTAATCGTCAGGAAGGAGGGGGGGGGGTGTTCAGGCAGGGGCCCCACCATTCAATTTACCCCATAGCCCCGGAGCCCCTTAAGCCAGCCCTGCCCTGACCTGTAATGGATCACATACCAGCAAACATCATGTGACCTTCAGAAATTAGGCATAGAGCAAAGTTGCTCCCCTGCTGTCATTATAAGAAGACTGTAGGCTTCCAAGGTCAATGAGAAATCTCTCTTAAAGAGAACCTGAACTGAAAATAAAAAGTCAAAATAAACATGCACAGGTCATACTTCCCTCCCATGTAGTCTACATATCAATCTCTTTCTCCTCTTCCCAGTCCTGTTTGTCTACTGTGATCAATGGGATTCTCTGTCCTCTATTTTGAAAATGGCCGTTACCCCATAACAGCTTCCTGGTCAGCACACTGTTAAACTGTTATATCGCCCACTTGAGCCATAGGGAAACATGGACATTACCTTGCATGTTCAGTTGTAACGGACAGCAGCTTATATATAACTGACAGCAACTGGTATATTTTAGTTCTGACAAAATCTTGTCAGAACTGGAAGGGATCACTGTAAGAAGAAAATGGTGAATTTCTGAGAGGAACTGATGGCGACTGGAGAGTTAAAGGGACACTTAAGTCAAACAAAAAAATAGTTTTACTCACCTGGGGCTTCCTTTAGCCCCCTGCAGCTGTCCAGTGCCCTCGCCGTCTCCCTCCGATCCTCCTGGCCCCGCCGGCAGCCACTTCCGGTTTCGGTGACAGGAGCTGACAGGCTGGGGACGCGAGTGATTCTTCGCGTTCCCGGCCACAATAGCGCCCTCTATGCTGCTATAGCATATATCATATACCATATAGCAGCATAGAGGGTGCTAATGTGTCTGGGAACGCAAAGAATCACTCACGTTTCCAGCCTGTCGGCTCTTGTCGCCGAAACCGGAAGTAGCCGCCGGCGGAGCCAGGTGGATCGGAGGGAGACGTCGAGGGCACCGGACAGCTGCAGGGGACTATTGGAAGCCCTAGGCGAGTAAAACTCATTTTTTTTTCGTTTGACTTAAGTGTCCCTTTAAGTATGTAATAGTCATTTGCAGCTACATTATGTGTTTATTTTAAATAATTGTACTCAGTTCAGGTTCCCTTTAAAGCAGATGTTAACTCCTGCACAGCGCACAATGAAAAGTCTTTATTCACTGCACTGTGCTCTCTGTTTGTTTAGCTAGATCAAAGGGTCTAATTGGTTGGCTCTTATCAGCAGCTGTGAATCAGAGCACCTAGGCTCTGCCTATACAGGAAAGACTGAGGTTTAACCCTTTTAATGCTCCTAGGAAAGTGATACCAAGTTAAATCTTTAGGGTTTTTCTTATGATTTCCCTAAATTGTAATGAAGACATTTTTTCACCTAAATGTTATCATATTGTGGTTAATCTTTTAGAGAAGATGTAACGATTGGTGTCAGCAACACAGATTTTTCTGATTATTGGTGATCTGCAGTATCACCAATAATACAGATGCTATACTTGATTATGTGGTGATCTGCAGAATCACCAATACTAGTATAGCTAGACACAGGACACCCAATGTGGTATAGTGTTTGGTGCAACAATAATCGGAGAGATTATCTCCCGAGAAGCAGGAGATACAGACACTACTGCAGCCAAGGATTCCCTGTGGAGCAGGGAATCAGACTGCACTGCAGCCAGTGGACCTCTAAGGGGCAGAATCCCACTGACTGTGCTGCCAGGTAATGATATGTAATGGAATGAGTGATTCAGATAGACCTGCAGCCGAGGATTTCCTGAGGAGCAGGAAATCAGACTGTACTGCAGCCAGTGGATACCTGAGGAGCAGGGATCACTGACTGGAGTAATGTGATGAGGATTGGTCTGCAGCTAGGGATTCCCTGAGGAGCAGGGAATCAGACTGTACTGCAGCCAGTGGACCTTAGAGAGGTAGAGACCCACTGACTGTGCTGCAAGATAGTCTCCAGAGGAGCCGGTGACCATAGGCCTGATCTTGCAGCTAGTAACCACCTGAAGAGCAAGTGTCACAGATGTACAGTAAGGCTGATCACCCAAGGGCTAGGTGACAGCCAGAAAGGTCAGACAAGCCAGGTCGGCAACACACGGACAGATAAAGTACAGAGGCGAAAGATTGATTCGGTATCCAGGTACAGGCAACGTTGGCAACAGATAATCAGATGGGCGGAAGTACCGAATCAGAAAACAGGAGAGTAGTCAGGAAAGCCAAAGGTCATAACAGGTAACAGTAACGTATCTCAGTCCTAGTCTTAGGTGTGAGGTCCTTGGTCTCAACACCTGGGATCTAGTCTAACAGATAAATAGTAGCGATGTAGCAATCTCCTAGTCTTAGGTGTGAGGTCCTTGGTCTCAACACCTGGGAACTAGTCTAACACATAAACAGTAGCAAGCAATAGTACTTTAAAGCTATCAACGGAATCTGACTCAGTGTGAATTCCCAGCTCTGGCTGGTTCTAACACACTGTGGGATCTGACTCAGGTCTGAGCGCTCACACGTAAATGTTCGCTACAGCAGACAACTTGCAACTGACAGGCAAGTCCTATATATACCAAAAGCGCTCCACAGCGCTGCCCCAGTCACTCAGCCAATCCGGAGCATAGCTGGAGTCAGCTGATCGGCCTGATCAGCTGACTCCCCTTCTACTAGCATAAAGGTCCTGTCGCCTGGCGCGCGCGTAGCTCTCCCTCTGTGTGCACTAGAAGGACCAGGCAAACCAGCATCACGTTGCTGCGCGGCAGAAGCCACCGGTTGGGACGCGGAGATAGCCGCCATGCCGCTTGCCCATGCGGCGGCATCTCCGCTATTCATTACAGTACCCCCCCCCCTGAGGAGTGGACCACGGACTCTTCCTACCTGGCTTCTCAAGGTGTAAGTCATGAAACTCTTTTTTTAATTCCTCAGTATGCATGCGACAATCCGGCACCCAAGTTCTCTCCTCCAGACCATACCCCTTCCAGTGGACCAGATACTGCACAGAATTCTGCACCAATCGAGAATCCAAAATCTTCTCGATCTCATACTCGGGTTGGTCATTAACCATCACGGGGGGGGGGGGAAAAGGAATCCATGTGCACTGCAGGCTTCAACAGAGACACATGGAACGATCTCACACCTTTCATGCTAGCTGGGAGATCAATAGCATACGTGACGTCACTAATCCTTCTGGACACCGGGTATGGTCCTAGAAATCTGGGTCCCAGTTTAGGTGACGGTTGTTTTAAAGCTAAATGCCAAGTAGATACCCATACCATGTCCCCTGGGGAAAACTCCACTCTACAGACCGTCTCTTATCCGCCTGTTTCTTCTGAGTCTGGAAGGCTTTCCCCAGATTCCTCTTAACCATTCCCCAAATCTCCCTCAATGCCCTTTGCCAATCCTCCAGGGCCGGAAATGGGGTAGATGTCACAGGTAATGGAGCAAACTTGGGAGATCTTCCCAAGACTACCTGAAATGGGGAGAATCCAGATTGTTATGTGCAAATTCTGCAAACGGCAAAAAACGTTACCCAATCAGACTGTGCATCTGCCACATAACATTTGAGAAACTGCTCAAGGGACTGGTTAATTCTCTCGGTCTGGCCATTGGTCTGTGGGTGGTAGCCTGATGAAAATGACAGGTCCATCTCCAGCTGATGGCAAAAAGCCCTCCAAAATTTTGACACGAACTGGACTCCCCGATCTGACACTACATTCTCCGGAATGCCATGCAGCCGGAAAATGTGCTGGATGAAGAGATCAGCCAACTCCCGGGCCGAGGGGAGTCCTTTCAGAGGGACAAAATGGGCCATCTTAATGAACCTATCTAGTACCACCCAAATGACCGTCTTTCCCTCAGACTTGGGGAGTTCCCCCACAAAGTCCATCGACAAATGGGTCCAGGGTTCACTTGGCACTGGTAAGGGTTGTAGTGTACCCACTGGTGCCTGGCGAGAAGGCTTACTCCTGGCACAAACTGAGCACTCTCTTGCAAACTCCTTACAATCATTTGCTAGCGTAGGCCACCAAGCACATCTGGCCAGCAAATCCTGGGTTCTGGCAGCCCCAGGATGCCCCGCATTTTTATGGGAATGGAATAATTGTAAAAGTTGCAGGCGGAAAGGCAGTGGTACAAACGTAACTCCCTCAGGCTTCCCTTCTGGAACATCCTGTTGATAAGGGCCCAGAGTTGCCGTCCAATCCTTCCAGGTCTCAGTAGCTGCAAAGACTATTTTCTGAGGTAGGATGGTTTCTGGGGTTGAGGGTTGCACTGTCTCGGGCTCGAAACACCTAGATAGGTCATCAGCTTTGATGCTCTTACTCCCTGGTGTATACGTTATGACAAATCTGAATCTTCAAAAGAACAAGGACCAACAGGCCTGTCGAGGGCTAAGTCTTTTGGCCCCTTCTATGTACTCCAAGTTCTTATGATCCGTAAAAACTGTGATAGTATGCTCTGCCCCTTCTAGCCAATGTCGCCATTCCTCGAAGGCTAATTTAATGGCCAAAAGCTCTCGATTGCCAATATCGTAGTTCTTCTCAGCAGGAGAGAACCTACGGGAAAAGTAATCACAGGGATGAAGTTTGCCCTGCAAACCAGAGCGTTGAGACAGTACAGCCTCAACCCCGACCTCTGAGGCATCGACCTCTACTATGAAGGGGAAGGTGACAACCACATGTCTCAAAATGGGAGCAGAACAGAACAGTTTTTTCAATGTGGAGAAGGCAGAATGTGCTTCTGCTGACCAGTGGTACATGTCAGCCCCTTTCTTAGTAAGACTGGTGAGGGGTGACACTACTGAAGAGAAACCCTTGATGAATCTCCTGTAGTAATTGGCAAAGCTCAAAAATCTTTGGAGTGCCTTCAAACCTACAGGTTGTGGCCACTCCAAAACAGCCGAGACTTTTTCTGGATTCATGGAGAGACCAGATGTAGAGATAATATAACCCAAAAAAGGAGCGGAAGTGACCTCGAAGAGGCACTTTTCTAACTTGGCATACAGTGAGTTCTGTCTTAATTTCTTCAACACGAAATTGACATGTTTACGATGTTCCGTCAGGTTAGGAGAAAAAATCAGTATGTCGTCCAGATACACTAGCACGAATTTCCCCAGTACCTTCCCGAAAACCTCATTGATCAACACCTGGAAGATGGCAGGGGCGTTACACAATCTGAAAGGCATAACCAGATACTCGTAGTGCCCGTCGGGTGTGTTGAACGCCGTCTTCCATTCGTCACCATCTCTAATCCGCACCAGGTTGTATGCACCTCGTAAATCCAATTTAGAAAAAATAATGGTGTTGGTCACCTGTGCGAATAAATCGTCAATCAAAGGCAAAGGGTAACGATTTTTTACTGTAATCTTATTTAAACCTTGGTAGTCAATGCAGGGTTGGAGGCCTCCATCTTTTTTTTGTACGAAAAAGAATCCTGCCCCAGCTGGTGAGCGAGAAGGGCGGATGAAGCCCTTGGCCAAATTCTCTTTAATGTAATCTTGCATTGCCACTTTCTCAGATCCTGACATATTATAAAGGTGACCCCTAGGAGGCATACAACCAGATCTTAAATCGATGGGACAATCAAAGCTACGGTGAGGCAGGAGTTTATCTGCGGACTTGGGACAGAACACATCAGCGAATTCCACATACTGTACTGGCACCCCTTTAACCTGAATCTTGGTAGCGCAAACAGCAACTTTCTCTAAACAATGATGATGACAATGGGCCGACCAGCTCTTTAGTTGACCCGAAGCCCAGTCAATCTGAGGAGAGTGAAGTTGTAACCAAGGCATACCAAGAATAATGGTAGAGGTTGCCATCTGCAGGACCAAGTACTGTAAACTCTCTTTATGTAACACCCCTACATTACACACCAACAAGGGGGTCTGAGAAAGAGGTTGTCTACTCTGTAATGGAGAGTCATCGACTGCAGTAACCAGAATCTGTCGGTCTAAAGGAAGTAAGGGAATTCCCAATTTCTTAGCAAAGTCATAATCTATGAAGTTGGCTGCAGAGCAGGGTCGGGCCGAGGCATAGGCTGGAGAGGCTCCAGCCTCAGGGTGCAGTGTAGGAGGGGGCGCAGAATTCATTCAGCTGTCATTCCTAATTGTGTTTGAAGCAGAAAGAAATAAGAAAAGGGGATATATGGCAGTGACTGCAAGCCAGATAACTAGATATTAAGGTGTTGGGGAGGTTGTGGGCCCTGTGGCGCCTCTTAGTCTAATAGCAATCAGTGTGTGACGGCAGGGGAGGCAGGGATGGAGGGGCGCACTTTGGTGTCTCAGCCTTGGGTGCTGGAGGACCTTGTCCCGGCTCTGCTGCAGAGCCAGAGTCAACAAAGGCTTCTGTGGGAACAGTCTTACCTTCCCACGTGATAGAGCAGGGAAGGAGCAGACGATTATTGTTTAGAGGTAAAGACTGCTCGCCTAGGGTATTACCTCTGACTACACCTAGGCGGCAGCGTTTGCCGACTTCTTAGGACAATTCTGAACCCTGTGACCCTCCTCAGCACAGTATAAACAGAGTTTTTCCGTTTTCCTGCGATTCTTTTCCACCTGCGTCAATCTAGAGTGTCCGATTTGCATCGGCTCTGGCGGAGGTGACGAGGATGGAGAGGAGGCGTAGGAGACATATCTTACAGCATTTCTACCCCGGGACTGTTTTTTGATGGCGTAAGCGGTGATCTACCCGTACAGCTAAAGCGATTGCCTCGTCAATGGACTTGGGCTCAGGATGTCCCAACATCAAGTCAGAAACTGCATCAGATAAGCCTGACAAAAAACAGTCTAACAGTGCATATGTTCCCCACCTAGCTGATACAGCCCACTTCCTGAACTCTGATGCATAAACCTCTACTGGATCTCGACTCTGGCGCAGGGTCTTTAGCTTCCGTTCAGTGGTGGAAGCAATATCTGGATCATCATATATAATGGCCATGGCTTTAAAAAATTCCTGAACTGATGTCAGAGCCTCATGCTCTGCATGAAGACTATATGCCCATGTCCGTGAATCCCCTGACAAAAGGGTCTTTATAAACATAACTCTCTGAGACTCAGTTCCCGATAGGGTAGGCCTCAACTCAAAATATGATAGGACTCGATTTCTGAAATTCTGAAAGTCAGATCTATGTCCAGAAAACTTTTCTGGTACAGACATGCGAAGGTCTGTAACTGGAGGGGATCACACTGTATTCACAGCCGTTTGGAGAACCTGTATTGACCCAGACAAAGCTGTGATTTGTGTCTGGTGGCCATCAAGCACCCTGATGAGATTATCCACCGAAGTGGCTTAACCGTCAACGCGGCTGTGTAGTGCGTCCATATTGTTTTGATCTGCTGTTCTGTAACGATTGGTGTCAGCAACACAGATTTTTCTGATTATTGGTGATCTGCAGTATCACTAATAATACAGATGCTATACTTGATTATGTGGTGATCTGCAGAATCACCAATAATACTAGTATAGCTAGACACAGGACACCCAATGTGGTATAGTGTTTGGTGCAACAGTAATCGGAGAGGTTATCTCCCAAGAAGCAGGAGATACAGACACAACTGCAGCCAAGGATTCCCTGTGGAGCAGGGAATCAGACTGCACTGCAGCCAGTGGACCTCTGAAGGGCAGAGTCCCACTGACTGTGCTGCCAGGAAATGATATGTAATGGAATGAGTGATTAAGATAGACCTGCAGCCGAGGATTTCCTGAGGAGCAGGAAATCAGACTGTACTGCAGCCAGTGGATACCTGAGGAGCAGGGATCACTGACTGGAGTAATGTGATGAGGATTTGTCTGCAGCTAGGGATTCCCTGAGGAGCAGGGAATCAGACTGTACTGCAGCCAGTGGACCTTAGAGAGGTAGAGACCCACTGACTGTGCTGCAAGATGGTCTCCAGAGGAGCCGGTGACCATAGGCCTGATCTTGCAGCTAGTAACCACCTGAAGAGCAAGTGTCACAGATGTACAGTAAGGCTGATCACTCAAGGGCTAGGTGACAGCCAGAAAGGTCAGACAAGCCAGGTCGGCAACACACGGACAGATAAAGTACAGAGGCAGAAGACTGATTCGGTATCCAGGTACAGGCAACGTTGGCAACAGATAATCAGATGGGCGGTAGAACCGAATCAGAGAACAGGAGAGTAGTCAGGAAAGCCAAAGGTCATAACAGGTAACAGTAACGTATCTCAGTCCTAGTCTTAGGTGTGAGGTCCTTGGTCTCAACACCTGGGATCTAGTCTAACACATAAACAGTAGCAAGCAATAGTACTTTAAAGCTATCAACAGAATCTGACTCAGTGTGAATTCCCAGCTCCAGCTGGTTCTAACACACTGTGGGATCTGACTCAGGTCTGAGCGCTCACACGTAAATGTTCGCTACAGCAGACAACTTGCAACTGACAGGCAAGTCCTATATATACCAAAAGCGCTCCACAGCGCTGCCCCAGTCACTCAGCCAATCCGGAGCATAGCTGGAGTCAGCTGATCGGCCTGATCAGCTGACTCCCCTTCTACTAGCATAAAGGTCCAGTCGCCTGGCGCGCGCGCACGTAGCTCTCCCTCTGTGTGCACTAGAAGGACCAGGCAAACCAGCATCACGTCGCTGCGTGACAGAAGCTGCCGGTTGGGACGTGGAGATAGCCGCCACACCGCTTGCCCATGCGGCGGCATCTCCGCTATTCATTACAGAAGATAGGAAGTTTTTAGTTTAGATCGATTTTAAAGTGCTCAATAACGGTACATGATTCACTATGTTTTTTCAATTATAAGAGGTCACTTAGATGGAAGACAAGCTCCATTTAAACTTGGACAATTGCAGGAAGTAGTACATTTTCTATTGGACGTTTAATATGTATTTATAATGAGTGTGCTTTTGTGTGAGGATAGTGTGGGAATGTAGCAAACACATTGTACATACACAAACATACAAGGGGAAATGGGTATGCCAAAATCCCCAAAAAAGGAAACTTTGCCTAGCCATTGTGGCATTTTTTTCGGTCACTGAGGATGAAGGAGACTACGCCCAAAACCGAAAAACATATAAGACATAGCTGTAAAAACCTGTGGATTTTAATGATGTTATTAATCTGTTAATTGAAAAAAACACTTGCTTATTAGTTTTCAATGAAATTCTATGATTGAAAAAAAAATAATTTCAGCAGCAACAGTTAAAAATAAAAAGCAATCTGATTATTTCAGATTAACCTGCTGGGCGGTCTGGACGAGCTCAGCTCGTCCAGTACCGCCGGAGCCTGCCGCTCAGGCCCTGCTGGGCCGATTTGGCTCAAATAAAAAGCAGCACACGCAGCCGGCACTTTGCCAGCCGCGTGTGCTGCCTGATCGCCGCCGCTCTGCGGTGATCCGCCGCGAGCAGCGGCGAAAGAGGGTCCCCCCAGCCGCCTGAGCCCAGCGTAGCCGGAACAAAAAGTTCCGGCCAGCGCTAAGGGCTGGATCGGAGGCGGCTGACGTCAGGACGTCGGCTGACGTCGATGACGTCACTCCGCTCGTCGCTATGGCGACGATGTAAGCAAAACAAGGAAGGCCGCTCATTGCGGCCTTCCTTGTTTATTCTGGGCGCCGGAGGCGATCGGAAGAACGCCTCCGGAGCGCACTCTAGTGGGCTTTCATGCAGCCAACTTTCAGTTGGCTGCATGAAATAGTTTTTTTTTTAATTAAAAAAAAACCCTCCCGCAGCCTGCCTGGCGATCTTAATAGAACGCCAGGCAGGTTAAATAAAAACACTTGCCCAATCAACCACTGGCAAGGGGAACTATAGATAATATGGTCATTTGTTGTTGGCAAGTATAAAAATTTAGTTTTGCCTGCAGCAAAACTGAACCTGCATGTTGGTGGGTGTGGGCCCCGGAGAAAAGGGTTCACTCAATAATGTTGCCACCTTTCGCCCATACGATGCATGCTGCTCTACATCTTTTCTCCTGTCTTCACAGCCAGAAGTTACGCTATCATGACGAAAGTGTTGGAAAGATGGAGAGCGGCGTGCAGCGCATTGGCAAAAAGCATCAACATAGTTGAGTTAACCCTCTGTGTGCAGCAGCCCATGCTAATCAACATATAGGAATTTCATACTTACCAGCTCATCCTTAGTTTGTTGTTGGCTGGCCAGGGTCTCTAGCATAACTCAGACTCTAAGATCCTCCAAGAGCTTAGCTCCTCCCCCTTATGGATGAGTGCCCTGGCACTTTCTGTATCTGAGATACAGAGTTCCAAAGAAGCACCCCAGCACTCATCTGGATGGGGCGGAGCTATGCACTGGAAGTGGCCACACGGTGGATCTCAGACATATGGGTGCGGGCACCAAAATGAGCTTGCTACAGGACTTGCTACTTCTCCACATGTGGTTCATTACATAATATTCAATTGATCCTGAAGATAACTTGCTATGAAACAGTTCCTATGGAAGTGCACTCCATTAGGTGTTTGGTTAGCTCTTTTGGCCATGTTTGAGCGTTCATGTGTGAATGGATTTGTGTGTGTTTTGATGGGGGTCATTTTTTTACATTGTGTTATCAGATTAATTTAGCCCATTGTTGTTACAAATAAAGTTTAAGATTTTTGTTAGACCTAGGCTCCCTTATATGTGTTTGTTAATGTTAAATACCTATTTATTAAGGTGAGTGGAGCATATTAAATGTATGTGTCATGATCGCTGCTGCAGCAGGTATTGCTGGAAGTAGTAGTGCTGCAGCTCAGGCAGTTCTGATCTCTTTCCATGCAAGCTGCATAGCTTTGTCTGCCTTTCCCTGCTGTCAGCTTGTGACTGATTATCATTCACCTGTGTGGGAATCTGCATGTCTGCTCCCATTGGATGACCTCAGTATAAAGATCTGCTTCCTGCAGGACTCCTCGGGTTTTCATAGCTTCAGTTTAAGCCTGTCTTGCTGTCGCTTCAGCCCCCGATCGTGTTTCTTGTTCTAAGATACTTTGCTGGTTTTGCATCATATATTGGTTCATTGCCCATATATATGCATTCCAGCACGTTTATTATTTTCCTTGTATTCGTGTTACGTTGATACATCAGTGACGCTGATATATACGTACACGAACTGTTTATATCCTGTGTTCAGCTAGTCAGTTCTAGCACGTTGATCACCCGTGCTGAGCTAGTTATCCTGTTCCTGGTCCTGTTTGTGGATTGCGTTCATCTCTGCAAAGAGATAACGAATCCTTCTGAATCTTGTCCTGTTACCGTTTGTGGATTGCGTTCATCTCTGCGAAGAGATAGCGAATCCTTCTGAGTCCTGTTCCCTGTATTGCTCCAGTCCTAGTCAGTGTTCCTGCTTATGTCATATATCGGTTCATTGCCGGTATAAACATATGTTAGTCAGACGTTACAAATAGTTTCATTGATAGCTGTAATTGTAATACGCTAGGAAATCATACTATTTGTATATTTATCTGTGTTACGTTCATCTATCTTGATCCTGCTAATTCCTGACTATCCTGTCCTGTCTTTGTGAGGCACGCCATCGCCGCTACGCTTTGGCTGCCTCATTCCAGTCTGTCTTGTTGTGGACGCTTGCTGTCACTAATTAGCGGCTAGCTAGCAAGCGTTCATTCTGTCTACCTGTCCTGATCTCCTCAGTTCTGGTTTATGCGCTCAGCGCTACTTTGCGCTGAGACGTTATAGCGAAAGCATTGTTTGTGGCTGTCAGATCTGCACCGGCCCTGTGCGCCATAATCTCCTTCTGGAGTCAGTCCTCCCCTCCACTATACTAGGGATAGCCTGTTTCCTTGTGCTAGTGTGTGTACCTCCTCCACGTCAGCTCATGCGTTGCATGCTGACTGTGGAGAATACACCACCAAGCCTTACATTATGAAAACCCCATTACCAATCCCCATTGTGGGGGGGATTTCCAGAAATTATGACACTGTTTGTCAGGGGTCCTGCTCCTTTAAAAAATTTGAAAAGCTTGGTCCTGAAGTTACAGACAAATTTATATCAGAATTGGTTAAAGTTCTGGCCAATCCCGACTTTCGGGCTTCTGCAATTTCTACCTGGTCTGATTGGATCGTTTGTGCTCTTTTTAAGGGCAAACTTTTTGATTGGGCAATCGATGTCTTAGATCACACTCAGTTTAGACAAAGTCCTTTGCAATTTATAGCTTTTGTAATTCACAATTGGTTGCGCATAGATCCATTGCCTTTTCCTCTTAATGAACTCCTGGCAGCAGGCCAATCAGCTGCTCCTTCAATTGCTTGCAAAAATGATCAGCAAGCAGAAAGTGTTACTGATAATTTTCCTGCAGCCTTGAATAAATCACCAAAAACAGCATGGTCTAAGGCAAAACGCAAACGTTCTAAGAAACGTGTCCGATCTGCAGAGTCGTTATCCTTAGCGACTGAGACCTATAATGAGATTCTGCCATTAACAGATAATGAAATGCAATTGTCTTTCAGGGGAGTTAAATGGACTTATGAAACTACTAATGAACTTTCATCACTGGCTAGGGAAAATAAAGATTTTTGTTTAAAAGAATTATCTGAGTATGATTATGAGGAGATATTACAGAGTATTGAACAAATCAACTTATTTGTGAAGCAAGGAAAGTTTGCATACACTACAGTTCAACACTTGCTACAGGTATTGGAGATTCTTAAGAATAAGGAATCTGCCAATCACCTGCTAATTAACCCAATATATGTCCCTGCCACAATCATATCTGCAAACTGTGATCTGCCTGTTAAGTATGCTTGGAATCCTCCATTTGATAAAGGAGAGATGGAAGCTCTGGTCAATGAATGGAAGAATGATTCAAGTTCATTTTGTCAATTTTACAGTGCAAAAAGTGAATTAGTATTGAATGCATGCATTAAGTCTGCCTATAACCTAATAAAAACTGGTGTGTGTGGGTATGACTTTGTGGCTCCATTGATCGATGTGTGGAAAATGATTTTGGACGATTTTTATGCGATTCAATCAGTTGATACCAGGGAAGACACACTGTCAATTGGAGACTGTCCCACTTCTCCAGTTACTGAGTCCCTGCCATGTCTTGTGAATGTTCCTGTAACTCCACCCTGTACCATGGATAACTCAGTGTTACTTCCCAGTAAAACAGAAGCCACTGATACTTTCTTAACTTTGCCCTGCACAAATTTCTCAGCAGAGAATCCAGAGGTCCTGCTGACTTCTGAGTCCAGCCTAGCCAGTACTCATGAGTCTTTGTTCAGTGAAACAGACACCAGAAAAATCTTGCCTGTCTCTGCAAACACTTCTGCAGAAATTACCTGTGTTAATAAAGTTCAATTCCTGTCTGATCCAGCAGATGCCAATAGATGCACTACATCAGTTTCCGAGTCCCAGCAATCCTGTCCAGAAACCTCAGAACCCCAGCATCTGAATTTTCCAATTTTACAATTGAATGGTGATTCAGATGCGCAAACATTGTGTTTTGATCTTCCTGTTTCTACACCTCACTCTAGTTTCGTGAATAACTCAGAGCGTCTGCTATGTTAATCCGAAATCGCAGAATTATTACCGTGTTCTGAAAATGTTCCAGTAAAATTGCCCTGTACCATGAATTGTGCAGTAGATCTCTCCAATGAAACTCAGGTCACAGAATCATTATGCTGTCCAGCAGGTGCTTCCATGGTTTTGCCCTGCAATATGGACTGTTCAGTGATCCTGTCCAGTAAAGCTGTGGTCGCAGAGTCTTATGCTTCACCCAGTACTTTGGATACTTCAAACCCTCTAGCAGAGGAGTCTGAGGCACTGCTTACCTCAGTTGGTGTTGCAGTAATATTCACTTGTCTAGCAGCTGTTTTGGAATTACAGTCTGCTCTAATAAAACTTGATGAATTTCTGCCCAGCAAAGCAGAAGCCATTGAAATATTGTCCTCGTCAGCAAGTGTGTTAGATACCTTGCCTTGTACACAGTCTGATTTAACCAATGTTGTTGAGTCCCTCTCCAGTGTTGTAACAGCCGAGGAACTCCAGCCCTGTCCTCTGAATGTTTCAGAAGTCTTGCCCTGTAACATGGATAACTCTGATTCTCTGGTCAAAATAATAGAAATCTCAGAATTTCAGTCCGGCCTGAGGAGTGTTCCTGAAACCCAGCCCTGTATCCTGAAAGATTCTGGTTCTCTGGCCGCTGTGGCAGAGGTTCCAGAGTCCCCTTCCTGTCCAGGGAATGCCTCAGTTTTGCCTAGTCCAGTGGGGGCTGCTGCAATACTGACTTGTTCTGCAGCGCCTCATGAGCTCCAATCCAGTGTATTAGATGAGTCTCTGTTCAGTCCAGAGGCAGTTGTGGAGTCCCTATCTGGTTCAGTGCATACATCAGAAGATTTGTCCTGTCTTGTTAGTGCCCCTGAATCTGATTTGTTACTGACTTTGCTGGAATCAGCGACATCTAAGTCTGATCCTGCATTCTCGTGTAAAAGTCCAGTAGTTGCGAAGTCTAGTCATGATGATTTTTTTTTGGCCAGTCCTGGTTTTGGTCCTGTCTTGGCTGACCCTGAGGCTCACAGTTCCTTGACATGCCCAGAGGGTTCTCTTGTGCCAGTGTGCCCAGATGTTCTTTGTGTGCCAGAATGCCCAAGTGTGTCTAAGGTGTTAGCGTGCTCTGATGCTTCCTTAGTGGGAACATGTTCTGATGTTGCCAGTCTGCCTGCATGTCCAGAGATGGTTCTGGTCCCTGAAAGCCCTGATCTTGATGTTTGTCCTTGTGGCCCTGACTCGGGAATTGCCCTAGGTTCCATAGGGGTTCTTGATAGTTCTCCATGTGAGCCTAAGGGGCGTTCTGACCTATGGGGATCTCTTTGGAGCTTCAAGGTGTTCTGGGAGGTCTCTGAGAAAACTTGTCCTGGTGCCTTGGACTGGTTCAACAGTGGGTTTTGTGTTGGTAAGGACAGTCCCGGTGGGCATTGCAAAGGCTTTGGCATTTTTGAACGGTTCCTGGAAGGCGGTGGGTATCGCTCAGGGAGTTTCGGAGGGCTTTCTTCTGGAAATCATGGTTCTGATGGGTGTCACACTGGGGCTTGTAGTACTGATGGGCATGGTTCTGTAGGTTCTGGTTCTGATGGGTCCAGTCTTGTGGGGACTGATTCTGGAATTTGGTCTTGCCGGGCTGTCCCGGTCATCATGAATTATCAGTCAGACTGTTTTGTTGGGAATTTCAGTTTTGAAAAGCGTCTGGAATCCGCTTTTAAGGGCGGGGGTACTGTCATGATCGCTGCTGCAGCAGGTATTGCTGGAAGTAGTAGTGCTGCAGCTCAGGCAGTTCTGATCTCTTTCCATGCAAGCTGCATAGCTTTGTCTGCCTTTCCCTGCTGTCAGCTTGTGACTGATTATCATTCACCTGTGTGGGAATCTGCATGTCTGCTCCCATTGGATGACCTCAGCATAAAGATCTGCTTCCTGCAGGACTCCTCGGGTTTTCATAGCTTCAGTTTAAGCCTGTCTTGCTGTCGCTTCAGCCCCCGATCGTGTTTCTTGTTCTAAGATACTTTGCTGGTTTTGCATCATATATTGGTTCATTGCCCATATATATGCATGCCAGCACGTTTATTATTTTCCTTGTATTCGTGTTACGTTGATACATGAGTGACGCTGATATATACGTACACGAACTGTTTATATCCTGTGTTCAGCTAGTCAGTTCTAGCACGTTGATCACCCGTGCTGAGCTAGTTATCCTGTTCCTGGTCCTGTTTGTGGATTGCGTTCATCTCTGCGAGGAGATAACGAATCCTTCTGAATCCTGTCCTGTTACCGTTTGTGGATTGCGTTCATCTCTGCGAAGAGATAGCGAATCCTTCTGAGTCCTGTTCCCTGTATCGTTCCAGTCCTAAGTCAGTGTTCCTGCTTATGTCATATATCGGTTCATTGCCAATATATACATATGTTAGTCAGACGTTACAAATAGTTTCATTGATAGCTGTAATTGTAATACGCTAGGAAATCATACTATTTGTATATTTATCTGTGTTACGTTCATCTATCTTGATCCTGCTAATTCCTGACTATCCTGTCCTGTCTTTGTGAGGCACGCCATCGGCGCTACGCTTTGGCTGCCTCATTCCAGTCTGTCTTGTTGTGGACGCTTGCTGTCACTAAGTAGCGGCTAGCTAGCAAGCGTTCATTCTGTCTACCTGTCCTGATCTCCTCAGTTCTGGTTTATGCGCTCAGCGCTACTTTGCGCTGAGACGTTATAGCGAAAGCATTGTTTGTGGCTGTCGGATCTGCACCGGCCCTGTGCGCCACAATCTCCTTCTGGAGTCAGTCCTCCCCTCCACTATACTAGGGATAGCCTGTTTCCTTGTGCTAGTGTGTGTACCTCCTCCACGTCAGCTCATGCGTTGCATGCTGACTGTGGAGAATACACCACCAAGCCTTACATTATGTTGATATGCAATATGTAGGGTGTTTTTCAGTGGGCTAATGTCTGAATCACACACCTGAAGAAGGCTTGCTGTTACTTTGGTCAAATTGTAGTCACCTGATCTATGTACTTGTTCTAGGTCTGGGGCTTAAAGTATTAGAGGCAGAGGACAACCAGGACAGCCAGCCAATGGGCATTGTTTAAAATTAGCAGCCTTCATACCTCTTTCACTACAGGGTTTTTGTAATGAGTCCAGCCTACATGAAGTATGGATGTGAGCCCACCTTCTGCTCCATTTGTGAGGTAACTTGGCAACCTGCAACTTCCTCCTCTCACCTCCCCAGAAGCCAACCATCTCCACTAATCCCTAGCTCACAATGTATGACTGGCTACAAAGCTCTGCACCTCCCCCTTCCAACCTGAGAGCTACTGTACATATTAAACAGAAAACAAATTTATGGTGCTATGTAGGAAGTGATAAACTTATTTTTTTCCATAAATAATCAACTGGACTGCATGCTTTTGAGATTTGCCTTGAATTTAGTTTTGACAGATTGACCTTAAAGATCTATTTTGTTACTCACTTATATGCAATGTCTTTCATTTGTCTGTCCTCCATGTGATAAGCCTGTATGTTCCTGAGTACGGATTTGCACTCTTCTGCATCCAGACAGGAAGTTCCGGGTATGTGGTGGATGACTACATTGGATACAGGATGTATCAAGAAATTTTGGCAGGTGTAAGATTCAGCTCCCCATTCTTGTCGGCTTATTATAGTAGAATCTGGACACAGAAAATCTAGGAGCAGAAAAGAAGTAACTTTAGAGTACAAGTCTCTCCCCCAAAAAACAGTTAGATGCTTACCTTGAAAAAAAGTAATGCTTGAGTTGCTTTGTTCTATTGAGCATGCATGGACCTTACTTGCATATGTCTAGTACAGATGTGCTCGTCTTTGGCTGGGAACATGGTCAGAAGAAACCTATTCAATTTGTGCTGAGTTTAATATCATGCCGAACATGAAATTGTGTGAATTGTTTGACATAAAATTTGACCCTCTTTTCTTTACTTTGATGTGCTAACAGATAATTTTTAATCACTTCATTACTAAGGATTTTTTCCCCTTATGGATCAGAGCAATTTTCACATTTCAGCACTCCTCCCTTTCATTTGCCAATAACTTTATCACTACACATAACACTGAAATGATCTACACATTGGGTTTTTCTTTGCCACAATTTGGGCTTTGGGTGGTACTTTTCTCTAAAACTTATTTTATTTCCTAAGCATTTAAAGTGAAAAAGACATTTTTTTGTAAGAAAAAGTCATTATTTCTCAATTTTCAGCCATTAAAATTGTAACAATCGGTGTAACAGAGGGGAACAGTAAATTCGGGCGCCTGAGGCAAGTGGACAAATCGGGCGCCGCCATTCACTCCCATAATAAATATCGTTTAATGGGCGCCCGACAGGAAAAAAGGGCGCCGGAGAAAAATAAAGTTTTATAAGCGGCGCCCGGAGACTTTTACTGTTTTATAACTGCTTCTCATGATTACACATTATTTTATGATTTATAATTTTTTAAACATTATTTTTAAACGAAAAACAGTACAATCTTTTTTAAAACATTATTTTTAAACGAAAAACAGCACAATATTTTTTTCACACGTTATTAATGCTTATCACAGGGGGGTCTTAGGTTTAGGCACCACCAGGGGGGTCTTAGGTTTAGGCATCAACAGGGGGGTCTTAGGTTTAGGCACCACCAGGGGAGTCTTAGGTTTAGGCACCACCAGGGGAGTCTTAGGTTTAGGCACCACCAGGGGAGTCTTAGGTTTAGGCACCATCAGGGGAGTCTTAGGTTTAGGCACCACCAGGGGGGTCTTAGGTTTAGGCACCAACACGGGGGTCTAGGGGTTAGGGGTAGGTACAGGGAGGGTTACTTACTATTTTTTTTTAAACGTTATTATACGTTTCACTTTTTAAACGGAAGATTAACGTTTTCACAATTGCCAATTTCATGCACATTATTTAATGATTTATAACTTTATAAAACATTATTTTTAAACGAAATATAGTACATTATATTTTTAAACGTTATCCATGTTTATCGTTTAAAACCCGGCGCCCTTTTTTCCCAGCGCCCCTTTTTAACGTACACGTAACAGAGAGGGTCTGATTACCGGTGAACTGCAGTATCACCAAGAATACAGAATATACCCGATTATTGATGATCTGCAGTATCACCGATAATCAGATATATCTACTAACCTCTGGACACTTGAGATATGCGAGTGTTGGTGCAACAGTAATACTTTGAGTACTGCACCTCAGGAGAAGGTACAGAAACAGTAAGGAGTACTGCACGGAAGTAAGTTCCTTCCGTTGGCCTAGACTCTCCCGGAGGAGGGGCTAGGCTGAGAGTAGGAAGGACAGAGCGTAAGTGACACCAGTGAGAGGGTGTCACTAACAGGTCTGGGAACTGCCTCTAACAGTAAGGCCAGTTCTCGAGGTCGGGCAAGCCAGGTCGTTAACACACAGACAGATAAGGTACAGATTCAGGAGACAGATACGGAATCCAATGAACAGGCAGGGTTTGGCAACGGAGTATCAGAATAGCAAAGGTACAGAATCAGGAGGCAGATACAGAGTCTAGGAACGAGCAGAGTTTGGCAACAGGATTTCAAAAATAGCAAGGTACAGAATCAGAGTTCAGAGGAATAGTCAGGCAGGCAAAAGGTCATAACAAATAATACAGTTCAAGATTCCGAATGCTAAGGTGTGAGCTCCTTGATCGTCAACACCTTTGGAAACTATGCTAGAAGACTTTTACTGTTTTATAACTGCTTCTCATGATTACACATTATTTTATGATTTATAATTTTTTAAACATTATTTTTAAACGAAAAACAGTACAATCTTTTTTAAAACATTATTTTTAAACGAAAAACAGCACAATATTTTTTTCACACGTTATTAATGCTTATCACAGGGGGGTCTTAGGTTTAGGCACCACCAGGGGGGTCTTAGGTTTAGGCATCAACAGGGGGGTCTTAGGTTTAGGCACCACCAGGGGAGTCTTAGGTTTAGGCACCACCAGGGGAGTCTTAGGTTTAGGCACCATCAGGGGAGTCTTAGGTTTAGGCACCACCAGGGGGGTCTTAGGTTTAGGCACCAACACGGGGGTCTAGGGGTTAGGGGTAGGTACAGGGAGGGTTACTTACTATTTTTTTTTAAACGTTATTATACGTTTCACTTTTTAAACGGAAGATTAACGTTTTCACAATTGCCAATTTCATGCACATTATTTAATGATTTATAACTTTATAAAACATTATTTTTAAACGAAATATAGTACATTATATTTTTAAACGTTATCCATGTTTATCGTTTAAAACCCGGCGCCCTTTTTTCCCAGCGCCCCTTTTTAACGTACACGTAACAGAGAGGGTCTGATTACCGGTGAACTGCAGTATCACCAAGAATACAGAATATACCCGATTATTGATGATCTGCAGTATCACCGATAATCAGATATATCTACTAACCTCTGGACACTTGAGATATGCGAGTGTTGGTGCAACAGTAATACTTTGAGTACTGCACCTCAGGAGAAGGTACAGAAACAGTAAGGAGTACTGCACGGAAGTAAGTTCCTTCCGTTGGCCTAGACTCTCCCGGAGGAGGGGCTAGGCTGAGAGTAGGAAGGACAGAGCGTAAGTGACACCAGTGAGAGGGTGTCACTAACAGGTCTGGGAACTGCCTCTAACAGTAAGGCCAGTTCTCGAGGTCGGGCAAGCCAGGTCGTTAACACACAGACAGATAAGGTACAGATTCAGGAGACAGATACGGAATCCAATGAACAGGCAGGGTTTGGCAATGGAGTATCAGAATAGCAAAGGTACAGAATCAGGAGGCAGATACAGAGTCTAGGAACGAGCAGAGTTTGGCAACAGGATTTCAAAAATAGCAAGGTACAGAATCAGAGTTCAGAGGAATAGTCAGGCAGGCAAAAGGTCATAACAAATAATACAGTTCAAGATTCCGAATGCTAAGGTGTGAGCTCCTTGATCGTCAACACCTTTGGAAACTATGCTAGAACACAGAAACAGACAAGGTCTGAGTGCTATCACGTAGTGATCGCAATGCCAGACACCAGAGAAATGACCAGCACCCAGTATATATACTATAGCGCTCTCCAGCGCCACCCCTAAGTGCTGGACCAATGGAAGGTGGTGAAACTGTCAGCTGACCAGCTTGGTCAGCTGACTCTTCTCTGGCTGTCATATAAGCTCTGTCAGCGCGTCCTTCTGAACCTGTGTGGACTAGCAGTCCCAGCCACACCAGACATGTTTTGCAATGTATCCGCTAATTCGGGCGCGGGGGCCGCCGCACTGCTCTCCAAGCAAGCGGCAGCTTCCCCGCGTCCAACCACAATGTCAGTAGTATTGTTATGCGCGCAATCCGCCGCATCCAACGCGGACTCCACCGCTCTGCCCATGCGGCATGCGGTGGTTACTTTGCGTTGTGCCGCCATGTTGGACGCGGAAACAGCGCCTCACTCTGAGCACTTGCAGCGGCTTTTCCGCGTTTCCTCACAAAAATGTTAATATAAAACGTTTGACTGTAGACAAAACCCACAAATTTTATTTCCTCGTCCCGGTTATTATAACATTTAAAATATGTCCTCGGTACACTCGTTTTTGGTTTTCTCATAGTACCCTAGCAATAATTACAATCCCAAATTTGCAAAAATAACAATAATATAGGCTCATGGCATGCAGAAATAAAAAATCGAAATTCCTAATGTAACAATTTATGTATACTCTTTGAAATTCTGATTCTGTCACTTTGTTTTACAATTTTTTATTTTAGTATATTTTTAGGCAGAACAGAAAGCGTTAATCAATTTTATTATTTCTTTGTATTTTTTTTTTTATGTTTTTATGCTGCAATATTAATTTTGACCACAATTGAATGCTCATGCATTGTAAGGCAAAACAAAAATAAAAGTTTATTTTTACATACTTTCTTTGAATAATCAGTGCTGTTTGTTACAGTGCTGATTATTTATCAATCAGGTGCTTAGATTGGCTTTGGGAACATATATTTCCATTCACCAATCTGAGCTGCAACCATGGGTGGCAGGAGAGCATGGTGAGCATAGAACACCAAAGACGATTATCTACAACACTGGGACTTTAACTGAACTCTTGCAATGTGTAAATATAGTGCCGCAACCACAACAAGTAGTTAAAAGAATCAAACCCAGGTATTGAGAGAGCACACAGGCTCTCTACAGATCTCTCCTCCACTGTGTTAGCAAATTAGAACGTTTGTTTTTCTCCCAAAATATAAACCTCCCCATAATAAATATGTGGGGCTTATCAAATTTTGTAATTATCCTTAAAAATATTCAGTTTCTGTTCAGGCGCATGCGCGACGTCACGGAGATGGCAGCCTAGGATCTGAGCTCCGGCCCACAGCTCTCTGAGAAGAGCCACTATCCGCATCCCTAAGCCTCAGAACCGCACGGCTCTAACCGGATCAGATGCTCTAAGACTCCCTCCACCTGATGGCCGCAAAGGGATCCCTCAAATCGCCGCAGACTCCGGGCACAATGGATCGCTTCCTCCGCCCCGCGCACACCCAAGATGGCGCCGATCAGCCAGACCACGCTGACAACACCCCACAGGCCAGTATAACGCCAGACACTGCACCGGTCACTGCAGCTTTCCTAGAATCTACACTAGACAGGCACTGTAAAGCCATGCATGACTCCCTACAGAATCTATTCTTATCTGCCATAAAAGACATGAAGGCAGACATAATAAGCCTGGGGGAACGCACTAGCGCCCTGGAGGACAAAGCCACCACTTTCTCTCAGAAGCAGTCAGCCATAGAGGATGAACAATCTATAATACAGTCAGACCTGAAAGCAATCCGCACTACACAGGAAGACTTTGAAAATAGAGGAGACAGAATCTGAGGGTGAAAGGGGTCTCCATGTCAGTCAAGCCTGACCAAATTAAGCCACACTTGCTGGAGCTATTCAAATCGATTCTACCTGACTTTACAGATGAGCTATGGCGCATGGACAGAGCCCACAGGTCCTTAGGGGAACGTCAGCCCCACAGCCAAAGGCCTAAAGACATCATAGTCCGGATGCACTACTATGAAGCTAAAGAAGCCCTGTTACAGGCATTACGCAAAGTTCCATCTCTTACTTTTAAAGGAGACGAGATCCATGTTTACAATGATCTATCCCTCATCACCCTGGCAAAGCGCAGGTCCCTGAAACCAGTTACACAACTTCTGCGTGATGCAGCTATCCCTTACAAGTGGGGTTTCCCTTTTCGTCTAACTGTTAACCGCCAAGGACTGACCTTTACCTTAACGGATATTGATGATGCTCCCCTCTTTCTGAAGCAAATGGGACTCAAACTCCCACCTCTACAACTCATCCAGAACCCCAGATCTCCCTCTACGTCTTCGCCCCCCAGGAAAGTACGCCATATCTCAGATTGGACTCGAGCCCCTGTTCGGAGCCTCACATACACCCAGATCCAAGATGATATGGAAACCTTACCTAGCTGAACTCTAAACTGCACTCCTTTTTCTCCCTTACAGAGGGATCCCACACTTTTGATACTTACTTTGGAGGCCCTAACATGATGGTTTGGACTCACCATTACCTACACTACAACATCATCTCTGTTTCCGGTTTTTAACAATCTAGACAATGGGACTCTGGTCCCTGGGCTGTTACCCCCCGGTACTTCCACATGCACCTCAGGAGGTCCCCTTATGGGCTTATCTGGCTCTTTTGGAGTCTGGTACCCCCAAAGGCTTCCTCGCCCAGGCAGCTCTTTTTGGTTGCCATTACCTACGGCCACTTACTTTATAGTGGCATAAGCTTCTTACCTTTATATCAACCAACATTTGTTTCTACTGATGTGTTTTTCTGTCCGATATGGAAGTATGTCTCATTAAGGTTTATAGCTTGTTTGTTTTATGTTTACTATGGGTCGCGATGGTCGGATCTTACCGCATACACCTCAAACGTGCTCCGCGTTACCACGGATTATGGTTAAACTGATCACGTTAAATGCGAAGGGCCTAAATATACCTCAGAAAAGACTTTCCCTATTAAAAGACCTCAAAAGGCTGGACATAGACATTGCTATGCTCCAGGAAACCCATTTCAGACGACAAGACCCTATTAGACTGGGAAACAAGCATTACTCTAAGGTATATTTGGCCTCCGCCTCGACTAAACGAGCAGGTGTTGCTATTTTGTTCAAATCAAATCTCCCCCTACAGATCACTAAATCTATATGCGATTCTGATGGCCACTACCTCATACTTACTGGATCCCTGGCGGGCAAACCCATCACCCTGGCCAATGTTTATATCCCAAACAAAGATCAAACCTCTTATTTATCCTCCTTTCTGGATAAACTCCAAAAATTAAAATACGGCACTTTAATCTTAGGGGGATATTTCAATTTGGCATTCTCAGCTATCCACGATAGAAGCTATGTTAAAAATCCCTCCTCAAAAGGTACTCACGACCGTAACTCCCGTAAGTTCAGGGCGCTTATGAGAAAACATACCTTGTTTGATTTATGGAGAATCTCCAATCCCAAATCTATTGAATACACTTTTTTCTCCCCTCCTCATGCATCTCACTCTCGCTTAGACTATTTTTTCGCCAACCCCACCCTACTACCTCTATTGGACAAATCAGAAATTTTACCAATGGCTTGGTCCGACCACCAGAGTGTTGTCTTACACCTAAACTGGCTGCGTAGACCCCATAAGCCCTTAAACTGGAGACTCAATGAATCCCTCATACGGGATAAAACTTTCGCCAAAGAACTTAATGAGCAGCTGCGGTCATTCTTCAACACAAATACTACTACTGTATCCTCTTATGGCACTCTATGGGAGGCCCATAAAGCATTTGTGCGGGGACTGTTCATTGCTGAAGGTTCCAGGAAAAAAAAACTCTCCTCTCAAAAATTTCTTTCCCTCCATGCCACCCTAGTTAAGGCTCAGTCAACTTATAAAAAATCACCTACGCAAGAACACTTTAGCATAGTACAAAATTTAAAACAAGAAATTCGCTCCCTACAGACCCTCCAACTTGAGAAAAGCCTGAGGTGGTCGAGGCAACTCTTCTTCGAAAGGGGCAACAAACCCCACACCATACTAGCCCGAAAACTGAATCCTAAATCCGCCCAGCAACTGATCTATTCCATGAAAGATACAGAGGGCACAATACACTACGATCCTCAGAAAATTGCCCATATCTTCTCTGACTACTACTCACAATTATATAGCTTACCAGACCTATCTAAGAAGCCCACCTTCCTCCCTAAGTTAGACTCATTCCTCTCCAAACTCAATCTCCCAACCCTCACAGAGGCTCAATTAACCCTACTTAACTCCCCAATATCAGACTCTGAGATTCTTGAGGTTCTTAAACTTCTCCCTTCCTCCAAAAGCCCTGGTCCAGACGGTCTCCCCTACTCATACTACAAGACATTTAAATCAGAACTAGTTCCACACCTAATCAAACTGGCAAACAAAATACTCCAAGGAGACTCTCCCCCCTCATCCATGCTAGCTTCCTTACTCACAGTAATACCCAAGGAAGGGAAGGACCCTCAACTCCCTCAAAGTTACCGACCTATTTCTCTCCTAAACTCAGACCTGAAAATTATAACAAAAGTCATGGCCAATCGTCTTAACCCTATTCTAACCACGCTTATTAATAATGACCAAGTAGGATTTATCCTAGGACGCCAAGCTGGGGATAACACCAGGAAAGCAATAAATCTTATCTCACTTATGAGTCAGAGTGGCAGGCCTTCTCTGCTCCTGAGTTTGGATGCAGAGAAGGCCTTCGACAGACTATCCTGGCCCTATCTATTCCGAGTACTAGAACATCAAGGCTTCAAAGGGCCCTTCCTCTCTTTACTTAAGTATTTATACTCCACACCATCCACTTCCATTAAGCTTCCTTTTGCCCCTACACAACCCTTACGAATACAAAATGGCACTCGCCAGGGATGTCCCCTTTCCCCCTTATTGTTCGCCATAAGCATCGAACCTCTAGCCTCAGCTATTAGACTGAACCCGAATATACATGGGGTTCGACAAGGCAAACATGATCATAAGATATCTTTATTTGCGGATGACGTCCTGCTCACAATCACACAACCCCTTATCTCTCTCCCGACATTGCACTCCACCATAAAAGAATATGAATCCCTCTCAGGTTTCAAATTAAACCAAGATAAGACAGAAGCTCTCCCTATCAAAATACCCCCCACCCTACTGTCCTCCCTTAAAGCTCACTACCCTTATAGATGGAAAATACACGCCCTCAAATACTTAGGAATAAACCTCACACCTACATATTCCACACTATATAAACAAAACTACCCTACACTCATCCAGACCATTCTTAAGGACCTACACAAGTGGACAGCATATAAAATTTCTTGGATGGGGAGAATATACTCTCTAAAAATGAACATCCTCCCACGCCTCTTATACCTATTCGAAACACTGCCAGTCCAAGTCCCTTCAACCCAACTCTCCAAACTACAAACTGAGTTTTTCAAATTCATTTGGAACCACAAACACCCGAGAGTCCACAAAAATATACTCCTATCCCCACGAGAATCAGGAGGTTTGGCAGTCCCCCACCTGAAGCTTTACTATCAGGCCACCCATCTTAGACAACTTACCGGAATGGACTAGCCCAGGAGTTTTTACTAAATGGGCCCTAATAGAGGCTACAAGCATCCTACCAACCACTTTAGCTTCACTTATCTGGTCACCAACTCCTCCAAAACTCCCCCCCACTATTACACTACCCACTATATCCTTTTCAACTCGCATATGGAGGAACACTATGTCCACTGCCAAGCTTAGGTCCACTCCCTCCCCGCTATTCCCAATACTTGGAAATCAGTCTTTTCCCCCTGGAATCTCAAAACAATTTATGGCCCGCTGGTTCAATCTGGGCTTTTTTAACCTTAGAGACTGGATTAATCCATTAACGGGTAAAATTTGGGATAGAACAGCATTAGAAGAAAAGACCCAGTTCTCCCCTCAGATGTACCTAGAGTACTACCAGATCAAACACTTTCTCCAAAAAACCACCAAGGGGGCAAACGTAATCCCTTCCTGGACACATTTTGAGCGTTTATGTAACTTTAGAGGACACCAAAAAGGACTGATATCACAAATTTACTCTCTTCTTCAGACTAAATCAAATTCCCTCACCCCCTCTCACCCTTACATGGCTAAATGGGAGTCCGCTCTCTCTACTTCTATCACGTTGGAGGACTGGACAGACATCTGGGAAAATGCTAAACATAGCTCCATCTGCACACAAATAAAAGAAAACATATACAAGATCCTCTTCCATTGGTATCTCACCCCAGATAGACTCTCCAGAATATACAATGGACCCTCTGATTTGTGCTGGAGAGGATGTGGAAATAAAGGCACCCTAGCACATATATTCTGGTTCTGTCCTCTCATTGATACATTATGAAGAGACATCCAATCTCTGATTCAACATGTCACTGACACTTTTATCCCTCACGATCCCCTTTATATGCTACTGGGCAAAACCATACCTGGTGTCCCTACACATTCTATGCGTCTAATTACCCACATCCTGACAGCCACCAGACTCTCCATAGCAGCCGCATGGAAACAAATAGCCCCACCCACAACCTTAGAGATAAAAATTAAAATTACCTGGTATAAAACTATGGAGAAAATGACAGCCTCTCTGAGAGACTCCGAAGACAGATTCCACAAGATCTGGGACCCATGGACTTTTAACTCCTCAGATTACATACCCCCTTAAAAAAAAAAAAAAAAAAAAAAGGGACCCTGACCACCCACCCTTCCCTAAAATGAGCCGGTACCCTATTTACCCTGGGGTTTGCCAGGAAGCTGATAGGGGACCCAAACCTTGAGTCTCTAGCCATGCCTCCCCATACCCCACCCGAAGTGGATATGGACCCTGCCTTGGCAACACCACATGAACATGATATATAGGTTGCCCAGACCACAGCACTGCCAGATGAAGATAACGATATGTAAGATGAATGAAGCTTGAGCCCAGAGTCAGAAGTCTAGTTTTATAGGCAACTGTCCTGTGATGTCAATGGTGCAGCGTGTTTGCCACTTTTATTATCTAGCTGAGCAGAACATATGCTTAAATCTTTTTGGGATGCTGAAGGAGACGAATGGGCTTTGGAGTGAATGTGGTAGTTGAGGGAAAAACAAATCCCCATATCATCCCCTCTATACCCAATACAAGAACTCTATACAATCCTCTCTATTAGGCCCTTCCTTCCCCCTATCTCTAAATAGAACTAACCTCATCTGAGGTAACTATCAAAACTGATATGCGGGATATCTGACCATCGTGACCCACTTGGACCCGTTGTCCATCAGTTCTTTATTTTCAATTGTTGCTATCTGCTGATTATTTAGCTGGTTGACCTTTAATAATAATTAAACTCTTCCCTCCCTTATCCCTATTACACTACCCCCTCCCCTCCCCCCCCTAATCCCTCCCCCCCCTCATACTCCCCCCCCCCATATACAAGGCTGTCTACTTCTTTAAAGAAATAGGTGTATTATTAAAATCCATCTCAGAGAAGTAAACAAATCTACGAGCCACATGAAGACTGGCTGAAGAACTTTTCACCCTAAGACTCTTACATCACTGACTCTTAAATTTTATATGATTTGTAAGTTAACTTCCAATCTTCTAACGGTCTTTGTGTATTATTTAATCTGCTTAATAAAAATCAGTGTTACAAAAAAAAAAATATTCAGTTTCTGTGGTTCTTTTAATTCTGCTTTCCATAAAATAAGCAACATGAAAGCAAAGATATGGAGCTTATCAAAGTTCTCACCACTCCTTATTAATCACGGTTAGGGTATTTGTAGTTCTTATTTTACAGTACAAAAACCATGCTCAAAAATGATATAGTGTTCACTGGAGCTATAAATCTCCAATACAGTAGCAGTGGTTGGCATAAATGATAACTTGCTGTTTGAGCATCTATTGTGGAAGTGAAGCTACAAGTTCCAAAAACAATTATTGATAACATGTAAGGTAAAGAAATAGGTTCAAATTTGTGGTACATTTTTGTTCAAATTTGTGCTAAGAAATGTACCAAATCAAAATTACTGACAACTGCTGTTGATTGGTCAGTTTCCAATCTGAAAAAAATTGTAAAAATGTAGCATAACATTTGCATGAAATTAAACATGATTAGAATCTCTAATAAGATGTGGCTAGAATGTGAGCCCAATTATTTCTCATGACATCCCTTTTCTTAGGTTTACAGCAGCTTGCATCCATCTTACACATGCCACACCTGTATATACTGGTATTGCTCTTGACTAATTAGCAACTTAAAATAAGATAGAAAATCCCCCTAATATGCTAATTAATTTCAAATGAAGGGTCAGATGGGACTTAGGATGGCAAAAGATGCAAATATTTATGAGTTGATGCAAATTTAATTTTAGTTGAATTAATATTTATGCAACTTGAAAACAAAATAAAACTGCATAAATGTCCATAAAATGTACAGTAACATTTCAAAAAATGCAGAATTATTTGCATTTCATTGGCCATCCCTAGTTGGAAATATCAAATCACTGAACACAGCTGCTGTTTAACTGGACCAATTGCTGGGAGCTCTGATTGACCTGTGATGAGCAAAAATGCAAATATTATTTGCGCACTTATTTTTTCAAAAATGAAGTTTTCGATTTATGAGTGAAAATTCCATCGGAAATTTGTTTTGTTGTTTTTTTGTGTTTTTTATATTTTTTGTGAATTTTTGCGCTAAAAGTATACTTTTTTTGCGTCTTCGCATTAAAAATTGTGGTAAAAAATTGTTTTTCTGCATTGTCACATTTTTTATGATTTTTTTAGGGTAAAATATAGATTTTTCGCTGTAAAAATAATGTGAAAATACAAACCTATTTTTCGTATTGAAATCGAAAATAGCATTTTGTATGTGGAAATGACTTTGACAAAAATTCACAAGCAACACTGTAATTGACTAATCCCAAATTCTAGGATTAATTAGTCATTTTTTTATTATCACTGTTTCTGACCAATAAGTAATTTCTCTTCTTAGATGTGCCTCAATATCTCACTTAGCAAATATTCTTTTCGTACTAATTTTCTCAAAAAGGAAGTTTTTGACTTTTGAGTGAAAATTCCATAGAAAATTTGTTTTTCGCACTGTTTGCAAATTTTTGCAGTGAAAAAATATTTTTTTTTGCTTTTTCGCATTAAAAAATTGTTGTGGTAAAAATATTGTTTTTCTGCATAGTCACAATTTTTAACAATTTTTTGGGGGTAAAATATTGATTGTTCGCTGTAAAAATAATGTGAAAATACAAACCTACTTTTCGCATTGAAATGGAAAATAGCATTTTCTATGCGAAAATGAATTTGGCAAAAATTTGCAAGCAACACTGTAATTGACTAATCCCATATTCTAGGATTAATTAACACACTAGTCATTTTTTTATTATCACTGTTTCTGACCAATAAGTAATATCTATTCTCAGATGTGCCTCAATATCTCCCTTAGCAAACATCTGGTATGCTGTTTTGGCGCTAGTCTACTTTAGGGGACCCACCGCAAATCCCCATAGACACTTTCAGCTGGGCTGCAAAACGGAACAAATGGCTTCCGTTTGCTTGTTGAAACCAGCACAAGCCATATACCCATGGATAGGTAAGCATGCCCTGTAACGAATTGGGAGGTTTTCGGTAACAGAAAGTTTAAATTGGCCGTGTAGGAGCCACCGAACGGCCTAAATCTCGGTTCCGTTGGCCATCTTCATTCTGCTGTGCAGGTCTCTTTCTTCCTCCTCATTGGAGGGTTTGTTAGCTGGCACGCCCCCACCTAACAATCCCTCCAATGAGGAGGAAGAAACGACCTGCAGAGCAGAACCAAGTTGGCCGACGGACCCGAAATTGCGGCCGTTCCGCGGCTCCTACACAGTCAGCTCAAACTTTTTTTTTTACCGAAACCCGCAAAATTCGTTAGAGGACATGCGTAGCTACCCGGGGATATAAGGCTTGTGGGGGTTTCAACAAGCAAACGGAAGCCATTTGTTCTGTTTTGCAGCCCAGCTGAAAGTGTCTATGGGGATTTGCGGTGGGTCCCCTAAAGTAGACTTGCGCCGCTGTTTCTGCCATGGATCATTTTAATCTGTTCACCAGAAAAGTGACAAGACAACCACAGCATGACGAGATTATTTCAGATTTAATTTTGCTATTGTTGATAGTTAAAACTTGGTACTCCAGGTTGTATTACTTTTTACTATGGACATTTTTAAATACAGAATAAGAAAAATACTTAGCATCCATAGGATATTGGATTGTACCTTCATCTGTCCTAACATCTAGGGCCATATCCTATACAAGGTGATAAGTACCTGGCAAATGCGAGCCACTTATCTCACCATGCCACCGTGCGAGTATTACCGGCAAATTATATTGCTGTTTTCCTCTATGCGATGGACGATCGTTAGAGAGAATTACTCCCATGTCCCGGGCGATGGATAGTGAGCTTTTACCCTGTGGTGCTGTCCTTTAGAATCACGGCACTGCTCCCTCGCTCCCTTGGAGTATTGCGCTCACTCCTGCCAAACATCCGCCACCATCTTCTGCCACTGCATCTGGGGGTCTCCTTTAACATGGAGACCCACAGAACTCCAGGTTGGGTCACATTTAACTAAGGTAAGGGAACTGTAGCAGATATAGTAAAGAATCACCCCTTCAAAATAATTACAAATGTTGCTTTGGAACCTGAAATGAAGATACATATCCCCCCCCCCCCCCCCGTATTTACTCATTGTGACTCATAACACCTACTGTATGTAAAATTTATGTCAGAAAAAAAGAGGTACATATTTGTAAAATCAATAAAGTACAATTGATCACCTGCAATACTAAACATGTGTTTTCCACCTGTGATCAGCGGTAATAATTTTCATTAGTTCAGTTTTTAAAAACCTATTCTTGGAACATTCCAGTGCTTGATACTATCCCTGGAAGCAACTAATCATCTATAGGTGACATTGCACAGACAAAAGATCTCAGAGATAAAGCTGTGGACAGGGAAAAAAAATATGAAAGGCTATATCAGTCTATAGGAGTCAAATGTGTTTGGTACTAATCAGAATGTTCCTTGATCAGGCCGATCAACCAAACTGGATGGAGCAGTGTAAAGGAAACTAGTCAGAGAATTTACCATGAGGCCTCATACCAGTATAAAAAAGTTTTTGTATTTATTCAAGCCTTTGACCACAGCTTTGAACCAATTGTTATATTTTGTCTCTGCTATTAATCTTTCTTTCGACGATATGAAGCCACCCTTCAGAGCAGTGACACAAAGATCATTTAATCTGTGTCTGCTGGAGCTTAAGTGTGTAACTGTGTCTGCTGGAGCGTAAGTGTGTAGCGACTGGGAGATCAAATTTGGGGGTGTTAACAGTGTGCCTGTGTCCATTCATACAATTGCGCAGAGTTTGTCTCAAGGCTGTAGTTAAAGCAGAAGGTGGATCCAGTACTGACTTTCCTTAACATATGTCACTGATTCTGTTTTTGTGTTTAACCTGTTCCTGTTATGTCTTTCACTTGATTGTTATGAGTTGTATTGAGTAAATACAGCTAGAAAAATATTTCTGTGTCATTTCAGGTTGCAAAGCAACAATATGTGTAAATTTTGAAGGGTTTTATTATTTCCTAAAGCCACTGTATATACTGGGCAGCACAGTGGGTAAACAATAAGTAATACTACCTTTTTGTGTTGTTTGTCACCACTGGATGGACATTGCATGTTCATTCCATCTAAGCATGGAATCCCAAAACAGAGTAGTAAGCTACTGACTCAGCAACTCCCCACTTCCAATAGAATTATAGAATTAGCCATAGACTTTGAGTCATTGGGCCATGTGCAATTCACTTTTTCTCCTACGTTTTTTCCTGAGGGATATTTTAATAATTTGTCATAAAATGCCTTTTATGGCAACCAGCAAGCAAGAAAATACTTAAAATTAATTTGATAGCATTTTTTATCAACTTTTGGGTACTTTTTCAATTGTAAAATGCGGAAAAGTTAGTTTTAAGAGAAGTTGAAAATTATCTCCAAGGAGAAAACTCAGGAGAAAAAGTTAATTGCATATGGGCCATTGAGTGGTACATATTGTAATATGAATAAAAAGACAACATGACATGGAACAAATTGATCAGCATTGTTGGTAATAAGGGGATATTTCACATTCCTCTATAGAGAATGAATAACTACATAAACAGTAATGGCAATAAAAGGCTAAAGACTGGTACACACTTTCAATTATTATTGGTCAACCTTATTATTGGTCAATCACTGACCAATTTTACCACCTCCGTGCAGTATGAGGGTTTACCTACACAATCTGCTCATAGGATTCAATATTTGTTGACCCTTATACTACATTGAAATGGTGAAATTGGTCAGTTATTGACCAAATTGAAAAGTGTGTACCAGGTGTAAATGGTACTCTTTATATATATATATATGTATGTATATATATATATATATATTTTTTTTTTTTTTCAATCAATTTACATACAGTTGACAAGATGTTTCAAAAATATCACACGTTCTAAAGAACTGACTCTAACCACCTACCACTATTTAAAGTGAATCATTTCCTAATGTACCAACTTGTTCCACTAACAACCTCTACTTCATCAGGAGAAAGAGAGGCTAACTTAATCTCAAATTATGTGTGTATAACTACACAAATGGTCTTCAGGGCATACGTATTGCCGCATCGCCAGTGAATTGGGTACTGGGAGAGATGAATGAGATCGCGGGAGCCCTGAATAACCCTGGCGTGCCCAGCACAGCGTAACATTGCTGCTATGGGGCGCCTGGTTTCAGCGCCCGGCGGTAAGTTCCGTGCACAAAATCCACCTGCTTTGTCCTCAGGTATATGAAAGTGTGAGTATACAATTACTCTTATAAATGAAGCTTGGTGTAATTGCCTTCTTAAAACAGAAGGAAATTTGCAATAATTCAGTTATAAGTGAACATTTGTGGTTACCCACAATGCCCTACTGAATATGCAAATTATCCCTTTTCGCCCTTGTTAAGCCAAGCAAGCATCCAGAACCACTGGTATATAGCAAGCCTATAGCTTTAAGTTTTACACAGCCATATCAAACCCATGAGTAGACAGCCTGTTTCTGACTTTTGGTCCTCATCAGTACATGGCAGGGATTGATAAGGCTGTATGAAATAGGGCTTGGACGAGTACAACAGAGTAACCAAGCAGCTCAGGGTGACCCAAACTACTAGGAATGTATAGGGGGATAAAAGGGACCAAAAAGCCCTCCTACTAAAAAAGCAAAGCTTGGTGTAATTGCCTTCTTAAAACAGAAGGAAATTTGCAATAATTCAGTTATAAGTGAACATTTGTGGTTACCCACAATGCCCTACTGTCCGAAACAGGCTGTCTACATGTGGGTTTGATATGGCTGTGTAAAACTTAAAGCTATAGGCTTGCTATACACCAGCGGTTCTGGATGCTTGCTTGGCTTAACAAGGGCGAAAAGGGATAATTGGCATATTCAGTAGGGCATTGTGGGTAACCACAAATGTTCACTTACAACTGATTTATTGCAAATTTCCTTCTGTTCTTATAAATGAATCGATGAAATATTGTACCGTGTCTTATAAATAAGCTAACGTTTGTAAACAATTGTCTCCTGTATGACTCACCACACATGGGGAAAAAGGAAAGCAGTGGCAACTTAGGCATGCTCAGTACGTACTCCAGTGATAATCTGCTACCCCTGCCATAGTTTAGGCTCACTCTCTTGAACACAAAGTCCTAATGTGCAGCGTTTTGTCCGGACAAGCAAATGTGTTTCCCATAGAGACCTATGGTGTAAATGCATTGGTCCCGCACCCTGAAAATTATGAGAAAATGAAATAGAGCAGACACTGAATTGGTCTGCTCTGCTCTGTCCAGATTGGACCATTGCAAGTGGCAACCTAGCCTAAGGCAGCTATTTCTTAGGCAAGGAACTGAACCTGTGAGACAGGAGTGTGAGCCATCATGGTGCTCTTATAAATTAACATGCATAATCAAATTAAATAAGAGCATTTAAGCTAAAAGTTTTAACCTTGCATACAGGACCTGCTCTAGGCTTGTTGCCACCTGAGGCAAACTTGTAAGGATGTCCCCTCGATAGGTAGCCGAGCTGGAGGGGGTAGAAGCCAGGAAGCAGGGGCACAGGGGTGAGGAGGGGGGTCAGACCTGGGGCTCCTCCATCTGCTCTCCCCCTACAGCTATTTTGCCTAAATTCAGAGCCGGCAGCGAGCAGGGAAGCAATTACTTACGTCCTTGCGTTCCACCGCTCTCAGCATCACTTCCTGCAATGCTGCCCACTGTACAATGCCACCCCCACCACTGTGCCCGCTGTTACCCCTCCAGCTGGACGGTCACCTCACCCATGGCCAAACAGGTGCCGCCCCCAACTTCTGCCACCTGAGGAACGCACCTCACCCCGCCTCATGGGCGGCCCGGGGCTGCTTGCATAAGTATAATATATTTAGTCATGAAACACCTGTGAGCATTACAAGAAAAAAAAACCCAAAAAACCTATAGCGTGTTTGCCAAGTAAGGTGACAGGCCTTAATGATATATACACAAAAATAATATATTACACATTTACCCTCATATGCAGCATGTAGAGTGGTGCAGAGCACAGACAGAAGGACAAGCAGGTGAATCATGGTGACACCGGGACACACAGGAAGTCAGGTCACTCTGCAAGAGGAAATGGACAGGTAATTTTCAGGTTCAATAAACAATAACTAAGGAGAACGCATACGCAATAAACGTTGCAATGTACAGTAAGAAAGCAGCCCAGTAATGATAAAAAAAACGAAGAGGTGACCATGCACAGGAGGCTAACTCAATCACTGAGGGAGTGCAACCAGCCAGATATAGACATAGTCCAAAATTGTGAAAAGAGAGGCCTTGCACATCCCTAAATAAAACTTGACATTTATTGGAAAAATTAAAAGGCATACATTACAGTTCCACAGACTGGCAGAGAGAGGTACAGACGGTTGGGGAGGCAGCCCAGTAATGATATGTAACTAATGGCGCCCATACATTTTTTTCATTTTTTTTTTCAATCAATTATTCCACTTGGTCGATTCGTTTTTAAAATTAATTTCGAGGTAACATACATGAACTTTGGATTTTTCCAAAAATCCAAGAAAAACTATGAAATATGGGCAGCACAGTGGCGTAGTGGTTAGTGCTCTCGCCTTGCAGTGCTGAGTCCTGGTTTGAATCCCAGCCAGGTCAACATCTGCAAGGAGATTGTATGTTATTCTTGTCTCTGCATGGGTTTCCCCCTGGCAATCCGCTTTCCTCCCACATCCCAAAAACATACGTTTTATCTGGCTGAGCAGACAATCCCTGATGCGCCGATGCGCGTGCATCCCCGCTTGAATGATGGAGCGGAGGAAAATGTATTTAAAATAAATAAATAAACAAGGCAGGAGCGATCATTGCCCACCAACAGAGAGCTGTGTTGGTGGGCAGAAAAAAGGGGGAATCACTTGTGTGCTGAGTTGTGCGGCCCTGCAGCAAGGCCTTAAAGCTGCAGTGGCCTATTTTGTTAAAAATGTCGTGGTCACTGGGGGGGTTTAACACTGCGGTCCTTAAGTGGTTTAAGAACTAAAGAGAGAAGTTACAGTGTTTATGGAGCAGGGGCAGATGGCTACCATCCTGGAAGACAGAATTGAGAAATTTAATAAAATTTGAGATCCTTGGCGCACTTGTTTATTGTAATGTGCTGTGAGGGCTTGCCAGACGTGAGAATCCTGGAGATGCCTTATTCTTACTCTTACCCTTGTTTTCTTCCTTCCTCCCTCTTTTCTTTCTTTCACTTATATCTCTTTCTTTAATGCTTCGTGAACTCTCTTTTTTTGGACGTCGAGGCCTACCGGTACTGTATGGGCCTCAAAAAGTTCATTATTGAAAACAAGATGCTTATTGTGAGAATAATGAGGTTTCTTGTATGCTTGTATATTTTTCAAGTTCATGTGTTTCACCTCTACGATACGCAGTGATTTTTCAAACTGTTTGTAACTGTTTAACTACTTAAAGACCGCCCCACGCCAACGGGCGTGGTCGCGGGGGCAGCCCCAGGACCGCCTAACGCCAATTGACGTCAAGTCCTGGGGCTGAGATTTGCGGGAGATGCTGCGCGTGCATCTCCTGCTTGAGGGGCGGAGTTCCGCCCCGACTTCAGTCTCCGAGCGGCAATTGCTGCTCAGGAGATTGTTAGACGGCGAAACCGCCGTCTTTACACAGTATACAGCGCTGCGATCAGCAGCAGCGCTGTACTGGGGACAGCCATGTGACACGACTGTCCCCCTGGGGGACTCAGAAGCGATCTGCTGTGATAGGCTGAAGCCTATCACAGCCTATCACTGTGATAGGCAGAGGGGGGAGGGAGGGTAATCGTCATATACAAAAAAAATATAAAAAAATGACACAACAAATGTTTGTTTATAAACAAACAAACAAACCTGGGGGTGATCGGACCCCACCAACAGAGAGCTCTGTTGGTGGGGGGAAAAGGGGGGGGGATCACTTGTGTGCTGTGTTGTGCGGCCCTGCAGCTTGGCCTTAAACCTGCAGTGGCCATTTTCACAATAAAAGGCCGGGTCTTTAGGGGGGTTAATCACTGTGGTCCTCAAGTGGTTAATGTTGAAAATTTAAATAAACATTTTGATACAGAAATGGATTGAACCAGGTTTTATGTCACACTGAGAAGGCTGCTGTGCACATTTCACAGTCATAATGTAACCCTTTGCAATGAGAATAATACATATGAGACATCAGGATAGGTCTATACATAAAATGTATCTCTTGAGTTTATTTTTAGTTCAGGTTTGTCTTAAAGAGACTCTGTACAGAAAAAAACCCTCTCGGGGATACTTTTCTGCTCTACTTCGCAGGCGCAAAGGACTCGCGCCTGCGCAGTAGAGCGGATATGATTTCCGCCTTAACCCATACAAGGACCCGCAAGCGTGCCTGCCCAGGATCGCGGTAGGTAAATATTTACCCCACCGCTGATCGAGGTGGGGGGCAGCGCTGGATATTCGGGACACCGGAGGACGGGGTAAGCATCATTAGGATCCATAGGCTACCTGCTCTGAGGTAAGTATCACCCAGAGGGTTTTTTTTTTTTCAGTACAGATTTTCTTTAAGAAGAATGTTCTCAACAGGATCACAATCATCAATGAAAATTTTATAGATGTCCTATGAGTGCCCCATGCTGCTAAAAGAAAGTGTTTTACTGTTGTATATGAACCATGTGCAGAAATATCGCCTCACTTCTTGATGGAGAAGTCACTAATTAAAGGTCATAAAACTTGTGACATCAGGAAAATGGTGAAACATTCTATAGGTCATCATTTCTGAGTGAGATTTTTAAAGAGGCTCAAAAGTCAAACTAAGATTTTTAACTCTTATACTCAACATATACTCAACCCTTATACTCAAAAACATATACTCAACCCTTATACTCAACAACATATACTCAACCCTTATACTCAACACAACTAAGAATATGGGAATCCACAAAAGTTCTATTTAGGATTAGATCTACAGATACAGTTATTTATCTCCTAAGATTAATTTCACTTCAGGTTTACTTTGCAGAGTATATCACCACTCTGAAAAAGGCCCCAATGTCTCCTAACAAGGATTCACTTCTCATAATTGTGCCACCTGATTGATATTTATTTTAATGCATAGTTGTGATGAGTACAAATTTTGCATAAACATAATTTTGCATTGTAATTTGCAATTACGATGCAAAAATTTAATGCAAAATTTTGGGTAAAAGTGTTATTAATTTTGCTTGTAATCAGGAACCTAATTTTGCAACTTTGCATATTTTCACGTAATATTGTGCCGATTATCGGTTAATAGCAAAGCCCCCATTTATGCTATTGTCACCAAAATTGCTGAAATTACTTAAAATTAATAATGGATTACACAAAATCAATTGACTGTCCAAATCAAATATGTAAATTGTAATAAGCAGATTATGATCATCACTAATGTATAGGTAGCAAAAGAAAGCTGTGTATGATTAATTAAAAACTACTTTTTCCCTATATATGTAGTACTTATTTGCTTTCTGAGTGGCTAAATGGTATTATTATATAGATAAAATGAAAAAGAAGAAATGTAACTATAAAGACTCATAAAAAAAGCTTAATGCATCTTGGCCAAATTAACTTGACAAAATAGTGTGCATTTGCAAACATTTCTATCAATTCCATAACATACATTCAGGCTGGTTTCACGTTACAGCAGCCAGTAACGCAGCCTAACCCACAGCACTGTAAAATCGATGTGCTGTTCACAGTGCCCACATTGCGTTATATAGTTTAACCAAAGTGCTGCATGCTGTACGTTATACTGGGCTAAGCCATGTTAGACTGTTTGCACATGCTCAGTAATGTTGGAGGACGAGGTCTCCCCTCCTCCTCCGCGGCCAGCCACATGGCTAATATTCACTGCACTGTGGTGACTCATGGTAGGACTGTAGTGTTGTCTGGACCATGAACAAATCGTTCATTTGATCCGGATCATCACAATGAAAGATTCGGTTCACAGTGGATGTTTGTCTGAAAGAAATAGGAACATACAGGATGTACAGTGGATGTCTGTCTGAAAGAAACAGGAACATACAGGATGTACAGGATCTTTTTTGTGAGTCGAATCATCCGGATCATCACAATGAAAGATTCGGTTCACAGTGGATGTCTGTCTGAAAGAAACAGGAACATACAGGATGTACAGTACAGGGAAAGTCCTGTCCTGCTAGTCATTTCACCCAGTCTAATTCCCTAGTAAAATGATTCAAATGATTTGGTTCAAAGATCCTGATCTTTTCAATGATCCGATTCAAATGATCCGAATCCTTAAAAAGATCCGGACTTCCTATCACTAGCCTGGAGCGGCTGCTTTGAGAGCTTCATAACGCAGCTCAATCTGACGTCCAACTTCAACACCACCATACGTTGCATTAGGGGCACATTATGCGACCATAACGTCCCCTAAAACGCAACATCTTGGTGGGAAAGTAGCCTCAAACAGATAACATGTCCAGAATTAATACACGTTTGTAAAATTAAGTCAGTATGTGTGCAGTAGACCAATAGTTAAGCTGAAATACTCTGCGGGGGGTAATGGTGTGATCAGGAGGTAAAATATTTTAATACTTGCTGTAGATGCCACTTACCTCTACTGAGATCTTCTAGTTTCTCAGCTGCCTCCTCTTCTTCCCTTTATATCCCTCTTTGGCTGGGGATGGGCTGCACTTAACTATTAAACTAATTTTAGTCTTCAGATTATACCAAATAACTTCCACGTCTGGAAATGTCCCATAAACCCTTGCTGGATTGGTCATTTGCAAGTCATTATCTTGTAAACATGGTTGTTCTAAGTCTCTACAAAGTATTGATGCAAGTCCAAGGTCCACAAACAATGCATGGGTGCCGTATCTATATATCATGCCACATAACCATCTTGCCAATCACCTGAAATATACCATAGGTGGTTTGTACCAGTCAACTGAAAACTATCTATAATTATAAATATTTCTTGGTGGCAAATTTGTGAAAGTCCAAAATGGACACAGTACTTCTCATTTAGAAATCCCTTGAGAGAACTGGAAGCTGTGTGCTGCATTTTAAAAACATAGGTCTCTAGAGGACACAGCCAGTGACCAGCCCAGTGGCAGGACAAATCTATAACTCAAGCAAATGGAAAGCCTAGTTGGCAGGTTGGCCCATGGGCAACTCAGCTATCAGCCAGGTAAGTGACCAACCCATTAGCCAGTAACTAGTAACCAGTACAGTAGCCAGCGAAGCAGTCACAGGTTTATGAATAACCACTTTACCCTGTCCAGTAACCAACAGAATGGTAAACCAGACCAGTGACAAGACCACTCAGCGACCAAACCAAAAGCAAGTAAATTCATTGACCAAGGTTGTCACCAGCCAGGGCAACAATCAGCTCAATTTTAAGGTCAGTCAACCCAAATACAATGACCAACAGATAGCCAGGACATTGACTTTACCATATAGGCAAGGAACAAATCATGATTGCCACACAGGATAGTGATAAGATCAGTAGTCCTTTTAATGAAAAAATGTACTTTCTAGTACTTTAAGCAAAGTGCATGTAGGTCCCTCTCATTCCATTTTGCAAAATGCTGATGATTATGTACATAATAATATTCCCTGTATGTCTTTATATACAACTGGATATCAGTGGCCTCACTAACCTGTATAGAAAGTAGAAAAACTGACCACAGAGGCGTGTCTATGAGCTAAATTAATTCTTCTGAAATGTAAGGCAGATGGCTAGACTTACATAGGGATCATCTGAAAACGCTTGCCAGAATAAATACAAGGATAAATGTTAGGTAGAAGACAAACACTTCTCTTTGCCATTGCCCAAGTGGATGGGCTTCTGGATTCTGGCAATCCCTAGCCTTTACCGTATTTCGCGCCGTATAAGACGCTCCGGAATATAAGACGCACCCAGGTTTAGAGGGCAAGAAACAGAGAAAAAAATAATAAACTAAACCTGGTGCATCCATATTTCAGGAGCATCTTGTACATGTCCTCCCCCAAATGGTGTCCTCCTGTGTACCTCATGTGTCCTTATCTCCCCCTGTCTACCCCGTGTCCTCTGGTCTCCTAACCTGTGTCCTGTGGACTCCCCCCTGTGCCCTCTGGTGTGCCCCCCTGTGTCCTCTGGTCTCCCCCCTTTGTCCTGTGATGTTCCCCCTGTGTCCTCTAGTCTTCCCCTGTGCCCTCTGGTCCCATTTGTGCCTTGTGGTCTGCCCCCGTGTCCTCTGGTCTGCCCCCTCTGTATCCTCTGGTCTCCCCCCTTTGTCCTGTGATGTTCCCCCTGTGTCCTCTAGTCTTCCCCTGTGCCCTCTGGTCCCCTTTGTGCCTTGTGGTCTGCCTCCGTGTCCTCTGGTCTGCCCCCTCTGTATCCTCTGGTCTCCCCCCTTTGTCCTGTGATGTTCCCCCTGTGTCCTCTAGTTTTCCCCTGTGCCCTCCGGTCCCCTTTGTGCCTTGTGGTCTGCCCCCGTGTCCTCTGGTCTGCCCCCTATGGTCTCCCCCCTTTGTCCTGTGATGTTCCCCCTGTGTACTCTGGTCTGCCCCCCTGTGCCCTCTGGTCTGCTCCTCTGTGTCCTCTGGTCCCCTCTGTGTCCTCTGGTCTGCCCCCCTGTGCCCTCTGGTATGCCCCCCTGTGCCCTCTGGTCTGCCCCCCTGTGCCCTCTGGTCTGCCCCTCTGTGTCCTCTGGTTTACCCCCTCTGTGTCCTCTGGTCTACCCCCTCTGTGTCCTCTGGTCCCCCGTGCCCTCTGGTCTGCCCCCTCTGGTGTCCTCTGTGCCTTGTCGCCCCCCATGTTTCTCCCCTGTGCCTGGCTCCCCGCTGTGTTTATCCTACCCCCCCCCCTGCTTATGTCGCCAGGTCCCCCACCTATGTCGCCGGGTCCCCCCTGTGTATGCAGCGGCAGCGGGCAGCAGCTTACCTCCTCCATCTTGCCCGCGCCGATTGAAGACATCCGGCTCCTGTGTGCGGCTTCGTCTAGTGCCGGCTTCTAATGACGCGTAATTGATGACGGGGGACCCGGCGACACGGGGGATACACGGGGGGGATACACGGGGGATACACGGGGGACCCGGCGACATAGGCGGGGGACCTGGTGACATAAGCTGGGGGTAGGATAAACACAGCGGGGAGCCAGGCACAGGGGGAAACAGGCAGGGAATCCCCGACATAGCGGCGGTTCGTAGCGGCGGGCGTTCGGAAGTCGGGGATTCCCTGCCTTTGCCGTATAAGACGCAGGGACTTTTTCACCCCATTTTTTGGGGAGAAAAAGTGCGTCTTATACGGCGAAAAGTAGGGTAATTTACTTCACATTTTGGGCTCTAATCTTGACAAATGGGAAAACCCTCTTCTGTCTGTTAGTCTGCCTGTCCCTAGCTTCTTTAAGAAGTAGCACAGCGGTGAATATAACTGATTTTTCACAGTGTCCTTGTTTAAATTGTGTATAATAAAGGACAACTGGGGTGACATGTGACATGATGAGATAGACATGTGTATGTAGTGCCAATTACAGAAATAACTATGCTGTTTTCCTTTTTTTTCTTTCTCTGTCTGAAAAAGTTAAACATCAAGTATGTAAGTGACAGTTTCTGTCTGGGTCGGATTGGATCAGACTACAGCATAACCCTCACTGATTAGTAGTAGGGATGCTCAGTCGGATTCCACGGAAATGCAATTTCCGAAATTCCAATCGGAAATTGCAATTCCGCATCGGAATGCGGAAATTGGTAATGCAAGTGCAGTAGGCGGATTTCCGCCGGAAATCGCGGAAATTTCCGCCGGAAATCGTGGAAATTTCCGCCGGAAATCGTGGAAATTCCACCTGACTTTAACATCGATTTTCTCAATAACTATAAACCTTTGCATTTTTGCATCTTGTTCACGAGATTCAGTTTAATAAACCCTGAAAATTTGGTGTTTCTAGGACTTAAGGGGGCTTTGCTATTAACCGCTAAAGTCGGCGGATTTTTACTGTAAGGTAAAATGCAGAAAATCTGCATCTGCCTATTTTTTTGCATTTTACATTACAGTAAAAATCCATCGACTTTAGTGGTTAATAGAAAAGCCCCCGTAAGTCCTAGAAACACCAAATTTTTATTTGGTTTATTAAACAGAATCTTCTGAACAAGATGCAAAAAATGTTTTCAAAAAGACCTTGTAGTTTTTGAGAAAATCGATGTTAAAGTCGGGTGGAATTTCCACGATTTCCGGCGGAAATTCCGCATTGGAATGCGGAAATTGGTAGCGGAAAGCGGAATCGGTAATTGCCAATGGCGGAATGCGGATTTACCGTGGAATCGGAAATTAGCATTCCGACCAACCCTAATTAGTAGTTACAGCCAAACAACACTGTCCTGTCAGTAAATGGCTTCTAAAAGCAGAAAAAAAAGATAAAAAGTGTAAAAAAAAATGCGTAGATTTGAGCTCATACTTCAATGAAGGTGTCATTGCGCAGAGACAATGAAACAGTAAAAACTTAAAATCTAGATTAAAACTGTGGGATATCTAAAAAAAAGGTAATTTTTAAGAGAAGGAGGATAGATACAATTCTTTTTCATCTCGAATGTCCTTTAAAGATCTGGTCAGTTTTTCGATCATAAAAATTATAACAACACAAGATGGATTTTCAATACACTGGCCTTAATTCACTAAGTATTACCGCATTTGGTAATGCTGAAAACAGCTGATTTTACCGATCACCTTCCCAAATTCCAATTCACTGAACTGCGCTGAAAATTGGAATTACCGACTAGTGACGTAAATTACGGACTTGCCTCAAAGGGAATATCAAGAAATTGCAATTCACAAAGATTTATGCATTTGGTAAATCGGGCAAAAGTGTTTGATATTTTTCTCCAGCTCATAGCAGCCGATAACTCACTCTCCCCATGCTCTCTGTGCGGTGGATTTGACAGACAGCCTTTAGGGAGAGCCAGACAGCCAATAGGGTGAGCCACACTCAAGCTTCTCACGCTGATTTGTTGCGGATATCTGGCAGATATTCACTCTCATGGTGCTGAGGAAGGTGCCATTTTTTAGGCTTTTCTGCATCCCTTTAGATGTGAAAATCTTTATTCTGGCATGCAGAAGAGCTCCCCCTAGTGGCTTCAACACATCTAAAGGGATGTACTGGACGGAAAACCCGGACTCATAGATGCAGCTCCCTGCCTCAGAGCTGACCTGCTCCACAGCTGATTCATTCACACAGCGCCCTGCCTCACTGCTGATCTGCTATAGGGCTGGTAAGTGACCCTTACAGAGCAGGGCTTTAGTGAATTCAGGCATGTTTGCTCTGCAAAATACCGTACTTCTGCCTCATATGGAAGATCTTTAGTGAATTTGGAGAAAAAAAGTGTAAAATACTGAATGCTGTATTTTACCAACCAAAATAATTTTACCGACCTGCCCTTAGTGAATTGAGGCCACTACATGCAGATTGGAAGAAAAATATATAGATAACCAGTAAACTCCTAAGACTTGGGTGTAGAAATTGACGAGATTAAAGAAAGTAATCTTTGGTAAACGTTACCATATTAAAAGAGAACGAGGCATGAGACTTGACTTGCAAACTTAAAACCGTAGACCATGCATCACTAACCCTAAAAAGCGCCCACTGAAAGGGAATGCTACCAGCTTTGCAAAAACTCTGTCCTGTGGATTATAATAAGCCAACTGGTTTTTATTTAAGTGGAATAAAATTCTGACATAGCATTCAATAAAAATGTGTTTTCCTACTTTGTATTACCCACACAGTTATCATATATGCTTTTGTGCACAAGTAATATTGTCTGTCTACAAATTATCCAAAAGTACAGTTTATCTGTTTTGAAAGCTGCCAATGTATTTTATAGCATAGCTGTTGTATTTATATATTAAAATCTATCTAGTGATGACTTCTCACCTCTCCCTGTTCTCAGCTAAGTGCAGTTCAATTTCTGCATGTTTCTGGCTGTATACTAATTGTAGCTGACAAAGGCATGTGCACAAAAAATAATGTTATCACCTCTCCGGATGCAGTCAGAAGCTGCCCACTGAAGCAAGGAGCTTTCCACTGAATAACAAAGCGCTGTGTTTAATTGTTTGAATGCTCTTCTGATACCATTTTTTTGTGGTAGTAAATTTTATGCTGTAAATGAGAAAAAGAGAGAACACCAAGAGCCCAATATAGTGTAGTATGTACTGGTAATGTATAATTGGAAGAGTAATAATAATAATTTAATACTCACAAACCAGGGTTACCAATTAGGCAACCACTGTCAAAGCAGGTGGGGAGATTATCCTGACCCCACTCAGGATTAAAAAGTCGCTCTCTGTAGTAGAAGAAGGAAGGGTACAACCCTCCACCCAGGGTGGACTCGATGTAGATAATAGGATAACAGAGGCGCCAACAAGATACAGAACACTAAAAGAGCTTAAAAACCAATCTTGGTAATAGAGGAGGCAGTGGTGGACTTACCTCCTCCAAACAGAACATACGACTGTGGATTTTCAGTCAAAACAATTTTATTGGATACTCCAAATAAAGTGCAACGCGTATGGCGGGGTACAAACCCGCTTCATCAGGCAATAACAGTTAGGAGTAAACAGCATCTGCCAGTATCATCAACACTGATGATACTGAGGCGCTCAGTGTTGATGATACTGGCAGATGCTGTTTACTCCTATCTGTTATTGCCTGATGAAGCGGGTTTGTACCCCGCGAAACGCGTTGCACTTTATTTGGAGTATCCAATAAAATTGTTTTGACTGAAAATCCACAGTCGTATGTTCTGCTTGGAGGAGGTAAGTCAACCACTGGCTCCTCTATTACCAAGATTGCATTTTAAGCTCTTTTAGTGTATTTTATCCTGTTGGCGCCTCTGTCATCTTTATGCTGTAAATAATCTTTTAGAGCAAAGAGGAAATACTGAGTGTCATACCACTTTAAAGACTTTCCATTTGTGTGTCACCCCATTACATCTCATGACATATCCCCAAGACAATTGAATGACAGCAATATAGATGCTATTGTTTTTTTCTCCTCAGAACATTGTTTTATTTATTTATTAATTCTGTAGCACTATACAATGTACAAAACATACAACAATGAGGAGCATAGATACATAAGAAGTTCACCATACTATACAATCAGGACAACCAGTGTCAAAAGTACCGATACAAACAATTGATATGTAGTTTGAAATGCACCAATACTAATGGATAATAATTTGAATTTAAAATGCATAAAACAGGAAACACAAGGGAAGGGTCCCTGCCTTTGTGAGCTTACATTCTAGATGGTAGTGGGATGGAGACACTGGGGGAGTAGATGAAGGGGTTAGCAGATGAAGCAGTGAGCTTTAAATTCTAGCTAGAGTAAATTATAGGCTTGCTTGAACAGGTGTGTCTTGAGGGTATATTTGAAATTTTCCAGGCTTGTAGTAAGACAGACTGGCTGTGGGACGGAGTTTCAAAGGAGAGGTGACGCTCATGAAAAGTCCTGGATGCAAAAGTGAGATAACACAAGGATCTCTTGGGAGGAGCTAAGATTCCATTCGAGGAGGGATGATACCTGGAGATTAATAAGGAAATGTATGTATTTTCTACATTAATGGTAACTATTGGTAGGAGAGCAGAGAGAGAGATGGAAGAAATATCACAATCTCACATTTCGATACACAAAGCAGCTTTTATACCAAATTATACAATATACCATTGTCTGTATTATTACGTACACGATGTTTCTTTCTTTCTTTGTACAGAGCCACGGAATATGTTGGCACTTTACAAATCAATGACAATAATATATACTGTATGTATACCATATACACTATCTATCTATCTATCTATCTATCTATCTATCTATCTATCTATCTATCTATCTATCTATCTATCTATCTATCTATCTATCTATCTATCTATCTATCTGTCTGTCTGTCTGTCTGTCTGTCTGTCTGTCTGTCTGTCTGTCTGTCTGTCTGTCTGTCTGTCTGTCTGTCTGTCTGCCTGCCTGTCTGTCTATCCAACAAATATGTTCTTGTACTTCAATTTTTTCAAAAAAAGAAAAAAGGCTGCTTGAAAAGGTACTACTTTATTAAATCGTACATGCAATTTAGAAAACCACCAACTTTTCTGAGTATAACAAAAAAAGGCTAACACCTGAAAAGTGTAAAGCTCAGGAAAAGTTTTGATGAGAGTCAGCTGAAGAAAGTTTTACTAAAGTAACCATGCGCTACCTGCCATTCCACAAGTTCATCTCTTTTTGTGGTTATAAAATCCTTTTTGTCAGCCGCCACCCCTTTACATTACAGATATTAAAATTCTTAAGGCTTTACAGGTATCATTGGGGACATCCATTTCCCTGCAAGTAATTAGCCACTTCAGCCTACAGTGTTGTTTACTTTATGCATCCAAGCAACTTTCACCTTCCATTTATTCGCCAATAACTTTATTACTACTTATCACAATTAAATGATCTATATCTTGTTTTTCCACCACCATTTAGGCTTTCTTTGGGTGGTACATTTTGCTAATTATTTTATTCTAAATACATTTTAACATTACTAAGATTAATATTATATTATTTGGCCATTATAGTTTGAAATTAATACATGCTACCATAATTAAAACCCATGTATTTTATTTGCCCATTTGTCCTGGTTATTACACCATTTACACCAATTAATTTATGTCCATATCACAATTTATGGCACCAATATTTTATTTGGAAAGAAAAATGCATTTTTTCAATTTGCGTCTATTAGTATTTACAAGCTTATAATTTAAAAACACTATATTAATATACTCTCTTGACATGCATATTTAAAAAGTTCAGACCCTTAGGTAACTATTTATGTTGTTTTTTTTTATTGTAATTTTTTTTCATTAAATTTTTTATTCGGGTACATTTTGGTGTGGGAGGTAAACAGCTAATTTTAAATGTAATATAATGTATTTATATATAAAAAAATGTATGTGGGTGTAGTTTTACTATTTGGTCACAAGATGGCCACAGTCAAAGTCCTGGAAGCAAACGATCTCGCTTCCAGGAACTACAAAGATGAAGGTAAACTTTTTTTTACGCAAAAAGACCACGGCCTCTGATAAGAGGCCATCGGTTTTTCTGCCGGGAACTTTGATCGATGAATGGAAACTACAGTATATTCCCATTCATTGATCTGGGGGCTAACGGCAGGTGGCGAGAGCACGAAGGAGGAAGGAGATGCTGCTTTTTTGGAAGTTGGAAACAGCTGTGTGACACGGCTGTCCCCCTGGGACACAGGAGAGCAATTGGCTCTCATAGGCTGAAGTCTATGACAGCCGATCGCCATGATTGGCTGGCTGGGGGGGGGGGGGGAGGGATGTTTTTAAAAAAATAAATACATAAATAGTAAAATGTATTTATTAATAAATAAATAATTACAAATATTTATAAAAAAAAACATTGGGGGAGCGATCAGACCCCACCAACAGAGAGCTCTGTTGGTGGGGAGAAAAGGGGAGGGATCACTTGTGTGCTGAGATGTGCAGCCCTGCAGTGAGGCCTAAAGCTGCAGTGGCCAATTTAGCAAAAAATGGCCTGGTCTTTAGGGGGGTATAATACTGCAGTCCTCAAGTGGTTAAGGGGCATTACTTTCATGTTTATTTAAAATATTTTTGGTTTATCACTCCTCTCCACTTATTTGCTAAGAAATGCCTGGCTGTTATGTATATACCTTAGACTAAAATAATAAAATATCACATTGCAAAGGTTTCATTGCTCTGATACTGATGGAGGCTATAAAGCCCTACTGCAGTGAAACAGTGTAATTCACGTGTTTCTACACATATTATTATTATTATTATTTAGTATTTATATAGCGCCAACATATTACGCAGCGCTGTACAGTGCATATATATATATATTGTCTTGTCGCTAACTGTCCTCAAAGGAGCTCACAATCTAATCCCTACCATTGCCATATGTCTATATTATGTATTGTAAGTACTGTAGTCTAGGGCCAATTTTTTAGGGGGGAGCCAATTAACTTATCCATATGTTTTTGGAATGTGGGAGGAAACTGGAGTGCCCAGAGGAAACCCACACAGACACAGAGAGAACATACAAACTCTTTGCAGATAGTGTCCTGGCTGGTATTCGAACCAGGGACCCAGCGCTGCAAGGCGAGAGAGCTAACCACTACGCCACCGTGCTACCCAATATTGAATATGTTTACTAATTATTTTGAGTACAGATCTGATGGCTGACAGTTTGGCAGTTGCTCTGGACAGTCTAGAAGGACGTTAAAGAGAAACCGTGATCACGAATTGAACTTCATCCCAATCAGTAGCTGATACCCCCTTTCCCATGAGAAATCTTTTCCTTTTCAGAAACGGATCTTCAGGGGGCTCTGTATGGCTGATATTGTGGTGAAACCTTTCCCACAGTGTGATGTCAGGACCATGGTCCTGAAAGTTTCCTGTCTGTGAACCTCATTGCATTGTGGGATATAACAGCTGTTTACAGCTGGGTCCAACTGCCAAAAAAGCAAGCAGCATCTCCTTCCACTGACATCACCTGTCAGCAGTAAAAATGTCACCGTGTGGTAAATGTCAGAATGTAAATCAGGAAGAGGAAAGATTTGACAATGGGCAAACACTGACTAAATCATTTATACATAATTATTGTAAAAATAAAGCACTTTTTTTTATTACATTATTTTCACCGGAGTTCTTTTTTCACCTTATAAAAGTTACACTGAAGTGAAAAAACAACTTATGATATAATGAATTGTATGTGTAGTACAGATAATTAATAGAACATTAGTAACAACAAAAAGAGTCTCATATTTTTATTTTCCATTACAGTATATAGGTTTTTTATAACATTGTATGATTCTGTAGTATTTTACAGAATCATACAATGTATATTTTACAAACTACATTCTGTCTTTTAAGCTTTAAAACAAAGCAGAAAAAAATGACCCTTTAAACTTTCCTGCAGTAAACCCTTATCTCAAGCTGTCTCTCCCTGTTTCTTGGCTGTTTAAGTGCTCCAGAAAACAGGACTGCATTAGACCCAAGTGGGTGGAATAACTCAGAGAAGCTCTTTTGCACAGATAACAGCTGAAGTTTTTAAACTCTTCCTGTACTGGAAAAAAATATGAGACTCTTTTCTTTGCTACTAACATTCTATTTCTTAACTGTACTACACATTATATCATAAGTTTATTTTCACTTCAGGTTTGCTTTAAGGATATGGAAGAAGGCTGGGAAAGCAGCTAAGGGAGTTTTTAAGGAGATTCAGATATAGCACATCTTTGTTGAAGGGTGGGATGATAATTGAACAGTCTTAGCACTGAGGTTCTGTTTAATAAATTCTATTAGGTGGACTGGCCTATCTTTTTATTTAGTTGTTTATTCTTTATTGCAGGTACCTAAGTTGTGCCCTAACAAGATGTCAATATTAGAGGGAAGATTGGTTTTCTTTTCCTCAGAGAATATTTGGCTATATTTTACAACATCAGTGTGGCATGTTTGGTTTTAGATAATATTCTTCCATTACCTACAGAGGCGGTAATATACTTTAAATCAGAGACTCAGGGCCATATACTATTCAAGGTGATAAGTAGTTTTCAAACGCAAGCTACTTATCACCTTGTCATCGCACAAGGATTACCGGCAAATCCTATTACCATTTTCCCTTGGTGCGATGGTCGATTGTTAGAGAGCATTACCCTGTGGTGCTGTCCTTCAGCACCACGCCCTCGCTCCCAAGAGATGTGCGCACACTCACTGAACATCCACCGCCGTCTTCCGCCACTGTATCTGGGAGTCTCCATTAATAAGGAGACCCCCAGAGCTCTCCTTCAGGCCACCGCACATCCTGAAGCCCCCTGCAACTGCAATGGGAACCCCTGAGTAATTAACCTACCGTCGCTAAGCACCTGCCACTTCCCACCGCAAGTCTTCCGATGCTGTAATTACAGTGTATGTGTCACTGCAATTACTGTCTATCACAGCCCTGGCAAAGCACCTTTGAAGCTCCCACTGGGGCTCCACATTGGTCCCCTGTCTGGCCCATTTTCTTTGGCTCAGACAGTGGACAAATAGGAAGCCTCAGCGGGAGCTTCAAAGATGCTTTGCCCGAGCTCTGAGAGATAGTAATCGCAATGAGATACACTGTAATTAGAGCGTCAGGACTTGTGGCGAGAGGCGGCAAGTGTTTAGCGACAGTAAGTAAATTAATCAGGGGTGACCAGCGCAGCTGCAGGGGACTTCGGTGATGTGCATCAGCCTGGCGGGAAGCTCTGGGGGTCTGCTAATTGAAGGAGAATGACGTGCATTAGTTGGTTTAGAACTGCCCTTTGCAGGTCTAAGGTAACGCTCATGTCTGATGGGAAGCATCACCCCTCAGAGGCATAAAAAATGTAATTAGATAGAGTGTAAAGGACTCACTGGGTGATAATATTGCCCATGCGAGTTCTTTACCACCCAGGGGGTGATGCTAGCATAAGGAGTACGTGATGCTCCCATGCCTAATTTAGGAACTCGGCAGCACACTGTAACGATTGTGGGATTCTCTCCGTGATCAGCGCACAAGACGTGCGCTGACACTGCGGAAATCCTCCACAAGCGTATAATTTGCGGGAACCCAGCAAAAGGTGCTATGCACCTGTAGAGGGAAATTCCTGTCGACAGGTGGAGCTGTGGAGTGCAGAGGAACAGCTCCTCTGCCCTGCCACACACGCCAGACAGGAATTGCACGAAGGGCAGGAACGCAATCGCAAGAGAGGCGATTGTGAATGAGCACAGGGACAGATTGTATGTGTGTGCACCAAACTAGTCGCCAACCCGCGACAGTGCACACACAACAGCAGATATGAAATGGGAACGCGATCGCGAGAGGTGCGATCGCCAGACGTGACACAAGGCTACAGCAAGGCAGAGCACAAGAGTAGCAAAGGCACAGCAAATCATACAAAGAGAAAGACAAGGAAAATAACAAACACTAGCTGAACGCGAACACCGCACTCATTCGCAACAGTGCACGCGTTCATGCGCGGTCCCCACGTGATAAGCACAACAGGGACAAGCACGCCTAACTAACCACCGACAGACAAACATGAAACATAGGACGCGAGCGCTTGCTTAACGGTTACCTCACCGAGCCTCCAGCAAGCGTTCGTAGCAGACAAGACAGACACACGAAAACAGGAACAAGCGAGAGACAGGATCCACAGCACTAGCGCAAGGAGGCTAGTGTGATCCAGAGAGGCAGAACAGAAGGATCCACAGCACTAGCGCAAGGAGGCTAGTGCGATCCAGGGAGGCAGAACAGAAGGATCCACAGCACTAGCGAAAAGAGGCTAGTGCGATCCAAGTAAGACAGGTCAGAAGGGGCTACCAGTAACAACCGCTGTTCCGGTTAGCACCCAGACACACAGAACGATTTCCTGTCGACCACCGCTGGGACAGGACAATCGCAACAGACAAACAAAACAGATAAGCAATCCTAACTGCACTAGGGAAACCTGCCTAGCGCAGTTTCAGGAATTACTCTAAGCTGATCTTCAAACAAAGAGTAAGGCTGACACTCCTCCAGGAGTGTTTCACAGGAAGGAATCCTTATGACCAGCCAAGGACTCTGGGAAACATAGCTCTTTATATTGCCAGTCATCAAAGGAAGCAGGTAGGGGATTTGCATAACGGGAGTATCCAAATTCCTCAGCAGCAAGCTGCAATACTGACAAAAGGTCTCTCTTCCAGAGACCTGCAGAATGCAGACCTGAACGGTGGTCAAAAGGCTGCCTGTCTGCGCAGGCAGCCCAGCGGATCCTCACACACACATTTGGAAAGTATCTGCCTTATCTCTGCAGCTGTTCACTAACAATATGAAGGATCTTCTCTCAGGCCACACTGTACGTATGGCCCTTTTACACCCCTACTAACCAAGACATAACAATGGCAATGAGTGGTGGGGAAGCAGGGATCTGAGCTACCATGCCTACAAGACATGGGATGGGTAACAACAGCAAAGCTCAGTTAGGTAATGCAAGATATTGAGTAGGATGAGCAGGGTGATGGCATGGCGTCTTCTGAGTTTAGGCTGTGACATTTCGGTCTAGTATGGAGCAGCGGCAAGGCTGTGTCACAGGGTCAGGGGATCCGAAACCAGTTGCTGTGGTGGTGAGTTGCTTCTCTCACAGACCGGTAGGGCGGGAGGCCAGCTGGCGGGCTCAGTGCTCAAACAGGCAGGCGTTCTGGCTTCCCTCAGGATGAAGCAAGCTGGGAGGCAGCAGTGAGATGGATGGATTTCGGGGCTGCCAGCATGTACCTCTTCAGGCCAAGCAGCATTAGGTGCAGCACATGGGTGGCTGAGCATCCAATGTTCTGGGTATCATGGAGAAGTCCGGGCAGCGGCGGTGATGGATGGATGCAGTGGCAGCAATCTCAGTTGGTGCAGCACTTGGGCAGCTGTGTCTCTCCCACTCCGTCCCCAGCACTGGCACCCTGGCAGTCACGTGATACATCCATGTGGATGCAGAGAGCGTGCGGATGAGGGAGCAAAAACAAAACAAAAAGTAAAACAACAACAAAAACCAGAGTGAGGCATACCTGTCAAATCATTAACGTAAAAAGCTCTGGACTTCTAAAACCTCATTGAGGATTGTGACAATGTGTTCAGTTTGAAGATCCAGTATACTTTGTGTTCACAAAGTTTTTTATATTTTAATCCATTAATGATAGAAGAAGAGATGTTTTCAAATCCCATGATCTGCAAACAATCAGGGTTCAAGTGGTGGACCTTCGTGAAGTGTCTGGATACACTATGTTTTTCTGATTTACCAAGAATATTGCATTTATGTTCTCCTAGTCTTTTCCTCAATGGTCTTATGGTTCTACCTACATACATTTTGTTGCAGTTGGATTTATTTCTGTTTTATGAATTTTTGGGATGTGATAGAAGTATGGTAACAACGGTTTGGTGGGTGCTAGTCCCCGCCTACTCTATAAGACTGCAGTGGACTATAAATCTTCAGCCGTTACGTCACCTGATGATGAAGGCATAGTCAACGCCGAAATGCGTAGTGACGTCAGACCCTAGACCCCCTTTAGTCATGCCTAGCGCTACCCCCCCCTGCCTAACTTTAACTCCCCATGGTAGTGCCTGATCTTAGCTGCATGTCAAATCAAACATACATGTTATTTTGAACTGATATCTATATATATAAAATCGGATGTGGGTGTGTGTGTATGTATGGATGTAGGTGCCGCGATCACTCGAAAACGGCTTGACCGATTTGAACAAAATTTGGTACACAGATCCCTTACTACCTGGGATGATATGTTCTGGGGGTCTCGTGTCCCCCCTGCACACCTGGGCGGAGCTACAAACAGCAAATCAGATTTCACCCATTCAAGTCAATGGAAAAAATGTAAAAGGCTGCCATTCTCACAGTAATCAAGCTAGAGTCCCCACACTTGGCACAGGTGGTCACTTGGTGACCGAGGTTACAAATCCAGGAAAAGTGGGCGGAGCATAAAACAGGCAATCAAATTTCTGCCTTTCATTTTCAATGGGAAAATGTAAACTGCAGCCATTCTTAGACTGTTAATCGCAGGGTTCTCAAACTTGACACAGTTGGTCACTGGGTGAATGCGATTAAGATTCAAGAAAATGGGTGGAGCCTACAACAGCCAATCAAAATTCACCTATTGATTTTCAAGGGGAATATTTAAACTGCTGATATTCTTACACTGTTAATGGCAGAGGCTTCAAACTTGCTACAGTCGTCATTGGGTGACTGGGGTCCAAATTCACTAAAGGGGCGGGGCCACATGCAGCCAATCAGATTTCCTTGGTGGATAAACTGCTTCCATTCACACATTTTTGATGCCAGGAACCTAAAAGCTCACAAACGTAGTCATTGAGTGACTGTGTGTCAAGGTTACAAAAAGTGGGCGGAACCAAAAACAACTTTTACTGGGAAAGTATAAACTGCAGCCATTCTTACATCGTTAATGGCAGGGTTCTCAAACTTTGCACAGTTGGTCATTGGGTGACTGAGATTAAGATGTTGGAAGGTGGGTGGAGCCTAACACAGCCAATAAAAATTCACCTTTTGATTTTCAAAGAGAATATTTAAGCTGCTACCATTCTCTTATACTGTTCAAAACAGATGCCTAAAACCTGTTACAGTTGGTTACTGGGTGACTAGGGCCCAAATTTAAAAAGTGGGCGGGGCCACAAATAGCAAATTCTGGGTCACCATGAGCTTTCTGGTTAGTCTGTGCCTCTCGGATTTACAAGCCCTACTCCATAGAGCCAAATTAATCCATGCTATGCACTGATGAGGATCAAACAATCCGAAACAGTCTGTATGCATGTTGGATTATTATGGCTCTGTACAAATTAACAAGTTGACACATCATTGCATTCCAGCGGTTCTGGAGGTGTGTTTAGCTTCTAAGGGTACAATGGTTAATTTGCATATTCAGCAGTGTTGCTCTGGGAGACATCTCAAGCTCACTCCAACCTGAATTATCGCAAATTCTTTCTGTTTTAGGAAAGCAAACTTTTGTTTTTCTTAACATCTTAGTAAGGGGGCTTTTAGGACCATTGTAGTCCCTTACACACTCCAATGAGTTCTGGGTCACCATGAGCCTGCTGGTTAGTCTGTGCTTCACTGTTAATGGCAGGGATCTCAAACTTAGCATAGCTGGTTACTGGGTGACTGGGATTAATACTCAGAAAAGTGGATGGAGCCTAAAAATGCCAATCAAAAATCACATGTCGCTTTTCAAGGAGAATATTCAAATTGCTGCCATTCTTGCACTGTTAATGTCACAAGCCTCAAACCTGGTACAGTTGGTCATTGGCTCACTGGGGTTCAAATTCAGAAAAGGGGACAGAGCCACAAACAGTGAATCAGATTTTTTTTTCATTTCATGGGAAAATACAAATTATTGATGCCAAGGACCCCAAAGCTCACAAACTTGGTCATTGAGTAGTGACTTTGTGTCCAGGTTACAAAAAGTGGGCGGAGTCAAAACCAAATTTCACTGGAAACGTGTAAACTGTAGCCCTTCTTACACTGTTTATGGCAGGGTTCCCAAACTTTGCCCAGATGGTCACTGAGTGACTGAGATTAATATTCAGGGAAGTGGGTGGAGCCTATAATAGTCAATCAAAATTTACCTGTTGATTTTCAAGTGGAATATTTAAATTGCTGCCACTTTTACACTGTTAATAGCAGATGCCACAAACCTGCTACAGTTGGTCATTGGGTGACTGGGGTTCAAATGCTGGAGAGGGGGTGAAGCCACAAACAGCCAATCTGATTTGTTTAATTTCTATGGGAATATACAAATTATTGATGCCAAGGACCCAAAAGCTCACAAACTTGGTCATTGAGTGTTTGTGCGTTAGGGTTAGAAAGTGGGCAGAGCCAACACCAGTCAAATACATAGACGGGCAATGCCGGGTCATCAGTGGGTGGAAACAAATACAAATTTCACTGGGAAAATGTAAACTGCAGCCATTCTTACACTGTTAATGGCAGGGTTTTTAAACTTTGCACAGTTGGTCACTGGGTGACTGGGATTAATATTTAGAAAAATGGGTGGAGCCTACAAAAGTGAATCAAACTTCACCTAATGCTTTTCAAGGGGAATATTTAATTGCTACCATTCTTTCACTGTTAATAGCACAGGCCTCAAACCTGGTACAGTTGGTTATTGGGTGACTGGGGTTCAAATTCAGAAAAGGGGTGGAGCCACAAACAGCCAATCAGATTTTTTTCATTTCAATGCAAATTATTGCTTCCAAAGACAGCAAAGCTCACAAACTTGGTCAGTGAGTAATTGTGTGTTAGGGTTAGAAAAAGTGGGCGGAGCCAACACTAGCCAAATACATTCCCGGGCAACGCCGGGCAATCAGCTAGTAAGAAATAATAAAACATTAGAGAAATAATAATTTATCTTGTTTTTAATTGTGGATATTCTGGAAAAGAGTCAGAATTTTTTTTTTTCCTAATTAGAAAGAGTTACCCCCACTTATTGTGCCTGAAACCTCCATACAGCTTTTCGTGATTTTAAATTGAGAATTGTTGGTTTCAAGGGCAGAAAGTTAAAATTAGCAGTTAAAAAAAATCTGCATTCCAATTCCTCTTCACTATACAAAAATAAATTGTCACGATCATTCTCTGAGATATTTCCTCTCTTCCTTTCTGGGTAGGAAGTAACATAAATTCTCACAGAGGGGATACAGGTCAGCAAAACACAAAGACAAAACTAAAAAGATTGTAGCTGTTTTCCTAACTAGCAAAAAACAAGTATTTTTTTCTTCATAGAATTAGACTTTAATTAAAAGATAGCGTATTCATTGCAAATTATTGATGCCAAAGACCGCAAAGCTCACAAACTTGGTCATTAGGTAATTGTGTGTAAGGGTTAGAAAAAGTATGCCGAGCCAACACCTGCCAAATACATACCCGGGCAACGCCGGGCAATCAGCTAGTAATCAAATAAAATGATATAACCAAATTTAGACACCTGCTTATAGAACTGACTTTTAGACACACTCATTATAGCCGCATTTTATATCAAGCATATATACATTATTTTGCATCGACTAACCAAATGTATTATAGTTGTAGCTGTATTCCAAGTCAAACGTACATTGTTCTAAAAATATAACCAAATTTTTGACCTGCTAATATAAACAATCTTTCGACGTACATGTAGCGCATTTATATACCTGTAAAAAATTATGAGCGCCTTTTTCTACTGCAAATATGCAAAAGTCACAGCAAAATAACATTGAAGTCTATGGCGGTGCCCTTTTAACACAGAAAGCTTTGGTGCTCTTTTCAACTGAACCCTTCCACCTTATGTTCCCAGCTTTATCGTGCACCCTCATTGTTGAGCACCACAGAGTTGAACAGATTTAAACGTTTGTCATAAATTTGTTTATCATTTTTTGTTTATTGGCTTGTGCTCCTTGTATGTCCTACCTTGCTATGTCAACCCCATTTTTTGCATTGTACAGCTCTGCATAATATGTTGGCGCTTTATTAACCATTTCAGCCCGCGGGGATTTTTCACCTTATGCATCAGAGCAATTTTCACCTCCCATTCATTCACTAATAACTTCATCACTACTTATCACAAGTTATTGATCTAGATCTTGTTTTTTCCGCCACTAATTAGGCTTTCTTTGGGTGGTACATTTTGCAAAGAATTATTTTTTTATCAATGCATTTTAACAGGATTAATAAGAAAAAATTGAAAAAATTCATTATTTCTCAGTTTTCATCCATTATATCGTTAAAATAATCCATGCTATCATAATTAAAACCTATGTATTTTATTTGCCTGTTTGTCTCGGTTATTACACCATTTAAATGTTGTCCCTATCACAATGTATGGCGCCAATATTTTATTTGGAAATAAAGGTGCTTTTTTTCCGTTTTGCATCCATCACTATTTACAAGCTTATAATTTAAAAAATGTTTGTAGTATACCCCCTTCACATGCATATTTAAAACGTTCAGACCCTTAGGTAACTATTTATGTTTTTTTTTATTGTAATTTTTTTTTCCATTAAAAATTTTATTTGGGTAATTTTTTGGTGTGGGAAATAAACAGTTAATTTTAAATGTTAAAATTTTAAATGTTAACTCGATGGACGTATGTCTTTTTTCAACCAAAATAAATATGTAACTATGTAAAAATGTGCGTGAATTCCCTTCAAAAATGTTTGTAGATGTAGTTTTACTATTTGGCCACAAGGTGGCCACCTTGAGGGTTTTTTTTATCTTGTGCTTCTCGCTAACTGGAAGCACAACGAGGACGGAGAAACTTTTTTTTGCAGAAAGACTGCGGCCTCTGGTAAGAGACCATCGGTTTTTCTGCTGGGGATTTTGATCGGTGATCGGGAACCGTGTCCCGTTCACTGATCACAGGGCTATCGGGGAACAGCATGGGGGCACAGGGGCGCACCCGCGATCGTGCACGAGAGTTCGCCAAAGCGTGGCACCGCACAAGAGCAGCCGCCTGGACGTGAGGATCACATCTGGGCGGCTGAAATGGTTAAATACAATAAAGCAAGCTCTCTGCCATGTTTGATCAGACTTATCTGCTGCAATTCATGTTAATGGAAGAATTGGAGGAGCTACTGCAGCAGCAGTACAGAAATGCCACTGATAAGCCTGATAAACCCTCTTAGCAAAGTGCAAAATACTTAAAACTTTCAGTAAATTTTTACTGTGCAAATGTTTGTCCTTTTAAGTTCATATTGTTTAGCTAATATATTCGAGCAGAGGAGACATTTGTACTTTAACTCCACTTCAAGAGAAGAATTCATCCAGTGATAGCTGAAATTATGCTACCCCCTTTGTGAAGACTGATGCCAATGTTCATGTCTCCTGCCATAAACCATGCTTCTGCAACCGTATACCTGGTCAGTCCTCTGACCCCCCACACTACTCTTATGAACTTTCTTATAGTGGCTGCCTTTTTACAAGGAACAGAAGATACAATAAAGCAGGAGATGCCCAAAGGATGCCACATCTAGTATATTACATTGGAATGGGCGCAAGTTATAATGGGATCAATTTCGTACAGAATTCAGGTTGCCTGAATGGCCAACAACCAGTAAGGGTTTAGCTGTATTTTTAAACTTTTCACCTCCCCAGCACGGGTATCTACATCCCTGAATTTACACAAATAGAAACAAATACAAACACTTGGTTCTGTTTCTATTTTTAGAACACACTAACTCTGTATCTCCATCTTGTGGCCAAAAAGTAAAACCACATCCAAATACCCTATTATACACCTTCCCATAGAAAAATGAAATACATTTTCATTATTTTTAAAAACCCTTCGAGGTGAAATGGTTAATATGACTGTCCCCCTACAAAGAAACTCATAATTAGTGTTGCTGTTTGAATAAAAATGTTTTTTTAAATAAACCTGTGACTAGATTACAATTGATTATTACATATTGTTTCCTACTATCTATAATTGCTTTATATCTTATTAGCTGATTGCCCGGCGTCAGTGGCGGCTCCAGGAAATTTTTTTAGGGGGTGCTATGCAGGTGCTGGACCAATTTCCGGGGGAGCTGACGACCTGCGGCGCGAAATGGGTGTGGCTACAACCTGCGGAATATGGGCGTGGTCATGACCGGATGAGGGCGGGGCTAACTGTAATTTAAAGTGAACCCAGGGTGAGAGTGATATGGTGGCTGCCATATTTATTTCCTTTTAAACAATACTAGTTGCCTGGCAGCCCTGCTGATCTATTTGGCTGTAGTAGTGAACTGAATTACACCAGAAACAAGCCATGCAGCTAATCTTGTCAGTTCTGACAATATTGTCAGAAACCCCTGACCTGCTGCATGCTTGTTCAGGGTCTATGGTTGAAAGAATAAGAGGCAGAGGACCAGCACGGCAGCCAGGCAACTGGTATTGCTTAAAGGGAGATAAATATGGCAGCCTCAATATTATTCTCACCTCGGGTTCCCTTTAAAAGTGCAACGCAAAGACAGAGGGCCCAAGTTTTGGTGACCCTTTTCCCAGAAAATTCACATAATTGTGCAGGTTTTCTCAAGAAAATACACGTAATGTGAGCAGATTTTAACAAAAAACACGTCCAATGACCCCAATATGCACAATCGTTATCAGATATGGCTCCAATATGCACAATCGGTAGCAGATATGACCCCAATATGCACAATCGGTAGCAGATATGGCCCCAATATGCACAATCGGTAGCAGATATGGTCCCAATATGCACAATCGGTGGCAGATATGGTCCCAATATGCACAATCGGTGGCAGATATGGTCCCAATATGCACAATCGGTGGCAGATATGGTCCCAATATGCACAATCGGTGGCAGATATGGCCCCAATATGCACAATCGTTATCAGATATGGTCCCAATATGCACAATCGGTAGCAGATATGGTCCCAATATGCACAATCGGTAGCAGATATGGTCCCAATATGCACAATCGGTAGCAGATATGGTCCCAATATGCACAATCGGTGGCAGATATGGTCCCAATATGCACAATCGGTGGCAGATATGGTCCCAATATGCACAATCGGTAGCAGATATGGCCCCAATATGCACAATCGGTAGCAGATATGACCCCAATATGCACAATCGGTAGCAGATATGACCCCAATATGCACAATCGGTAGCAGATATGACCCCAATATGCACAATCGGTAGCAGATATGACACAATCCAATATGCACAATCCGTAGCAGATATGACCCCAATATGCACAATCGGTAGCAGAAATGACCCCAATATGCACAATCGGTAGCAGAAATGACCCCAATATGCACAATCGGTAGCAGAAATGACCCCAATATGCACAATCGGTAGCAGAAATGACCCCAATATGCACAATCGGTAGCAGAAATGACCCCAATATGCACAATCGGTAGCAGAAATGACCCCAATATGCACAATCGGTAGCAGAAATGACCCCAATATGCACAATCGGTAGCAGAAATGACCTCAATATGCACAATCGGTAGCAGAAATGACCCCAATATGCACAATCCGTAGCAGATACGACCCCAATATGCACAATCCGTAGCAGATATGACCCCAATATGCACAATCCGTAGCAGATATGACCCCAATATGCACAATCCGTAGCAGATATGACCCCAATATGCACAATCCGTAGCAGATATGACCCCAATATGCACAATCCGTAGCAGATATGACCCCAATATGCACAATCAGCATCAACTGAAAAAGAAAAGAAAAACCCATTTACTCACCTACAGCCAGAAGACCTTCTTTCCCGACCTCCTGTCCCGAGTCCCGACCTCATTGTGGCGCGCAGCGCCCGCGCGCCCACGATCCTCTTCCTTCCCGACGTCACGACGAGACTTCCTGCCTGCATGCAGAGAGCAGGGCTACGGGAAAATGGCCGCCCGAAGCCATGCACTGCAGACTCGAAGTCTGCAGAACAGGGCTCCGGGCGGCCATCTTACCGTAGCCCTGCCTGCTGCTCCGTGCTGCCGCTGTGTGAACTGACTTGGCGTCTTTTAGACGCCTGAAGTCAGTTCACTCCAGGGGGTGCTTTGGGGGTGCTTGGACAATTCTAGGGGGTGCTCGAGCACCCCCTTGCACCCCCCTGGCGCCGCCCCTGCCCGGCGTTGCCCGTGTATGTATTTGGCTGGTGTTGGCTCCGCCCACTTTTTCTAGCCCTAACACACAATTACTCAATGACCTAGTTTGTGAGCTTTGTGATATTTGACATCAATAATTTGCATTGAAATTAAACAAATCTGATTGGCTGTGTCTCCAGCCCCTTTTCTGAATTTGAACCCCAGTCACCCAATGACCAACTGTACCAAGTTTGAGGCCTGTGCCATTACCAGTGCAAGAATAGCAGCAATTTAAATATTCTCCTTGAAAATCAATAGGTGAATATCAATTGGCTTTTGTAGGCTCCACCCACTTTTCTGAATATTAATCCCAGTCACCCAGCGACCAGCTGTGTAAAGTTTGAGAACCCTGCCATTAACAGTGTAAGAATGGCTGCAGTTTACATTTTCCCAGTGAAATTTGTATTTGTCTCCGCCCCCTTTTTTGTTATGGGGATAAAAAGTATCCTATACTTTATTCCAGGTAATGTACTATGTGTGTGCCAAATTTCATTCAAATCCGTTCAGCCGTTGTAGAGTGATTGAGTAACAAACATCCAAACGTTCGCATTTATATTAGTGAGCGTAAGGATGGTTTGGAGGTAATCTCTTATACCCCCAATTCCATTTTTTACCAGTTGCAACTGGTTTGGTAGAACAACATATTTTTAGACGTGTTTCCCTATATGGGAAACAAAAAGACGTGCTGTGTCTTCAGGCAGGATAGAGACTCAGTAAATATTATTTAAAAAAGATAGTGCAATTATGTTTAAGATATAGATAACTAAACCTAAGTGTTTTAAATATTTAAGTGCAGTGTCCAGAAGTAAGGTGCAGCACCATCTGGTGGCCATGCAAGTGTATAACAGAAGGAATATACAGAGGAAAAAAAACTATAAATCGTCTAGTCTTTAGTAGGTGCTGGTGTTATATTGTTGCTATACTATTCCTAAGAGAAACAATTGTATTTAAAGTATACTGCTGCTACTGGAATGCTGTTGCTGAAAGAAAAATTATGGTATTTTGAAATATATAGAGAAGATCTCTTTTAACCCAACTGTATGTGTTATACAATGAACCTACACAATTATTACCCAAAATCAAAGTTACATCTAGAGAACATCAGAATTAAAGTAATTTAAATTATCCTGCTGAGTACATCTCAAGGATATTGGCTCTTGAAAACTGGAGGGCAGGGGTAGCCGGCATCTTCCGCAGTGCTTTACAGAGTATATTGTCTTGCCACTTAACTGTTAGAGGAGCTCTCAATCTAATCCCTACCATAGTCATATGTCTATGTCATGTAGTGCATGTATTATATTCTAGGGTCAATTTTTAGGGTGAAGTCAATTAACTTAACTGTGTGTTTTTGGGAAGTGGGATGAAACTGGAGTGACTAGAGGAAACCCACGCAGACACAGGGAGAACATACAAACTCCTTGCAGATGTTGACTGGGCTTCAAACCGGGGACCCATCACTACAAGGCGAGAGCGCTAATCTCTACGCCATTGTGCTGCCCATCTCAAACCCATCAGCTTTATACTGATTATCCAACGGTACAGATTTTATATATGTTTTGGGACAAAAATTAAAAGAAACATTTTTTAGAGGAGATGAAAGAGAACTAATGTGGTAATATAGAGACATGGAGTAAAGGGTAGGGAGAAGATTTTTTTTAAAGGTGGTTGGGGGTGGGAGAGAGTGAGAGAGAGTGCTACCCAGATAAATTAATACATTCATTAAAGTGTTCTCGGATGGTTTCTTAGAGCAAAAATCCAACATATTTCCTTCTCTTTAAGCATACTGTAACTTTCTATCATAGGTAACCATAGACAAGGAGACCAAATGAGCTTAACCCATTTTGGTTCCTGGACGTAGAAACTACGTCCAGGAACCATGTGCGCTACCGCGCGCCCCCGCGGCCGATCGCGCGCGTGCACGCGCACTCCCGGCCGCGGATTCGGTAGCCAGGGAATCAATGTATCGGGCTATGGTGCCCGATCACTGATTCCTCTCCCCCGCTGAAAAAGCGACAGCTTCTCTCGGAAGCTGCGCCTTTTCTGGCCGTTCCCTTCCCGATGCGCCACTCTAAGCGTTTGTTACGCTTAGAGTGACGTCATGTAAACAAACTCATGGCCGCCATCTTGTGGCCAAAAAGTAATACTACACCTGAAAAAATTTTTTTTAAATCAACACACATTTACATTATAAATCTATTGTTTACCCCCCACCCTCCCAAAACTACCCAAATAAAATGTTTACTATAAAAAAAAAAAAAACCATTACAATAAAAAAAACAACATGTAAATATTTACCTAAGGGTCTAAACTTTTTAAATATCAATGTAAAGATGAAATATTTCTATATTTTTTTTATTTTAAACTTGTTAATAGTGATAGATGCAAAATGGAAAAAATGCACCTTTATTTCCAAATAAAATATTGTCGCCATACATTGTGATAGGGACATAATTTTAACGGTGTAATAACTGGGACATATGGGCATATACAATACGTGAGTTTTAATTATGGAGGCATGTATTATTTTAAAACTATAATGGCTGAAAACTGAGAAATAATGAATGTTTCAATTTTTTTCTTATTCTTCCTGTTAAAATGCGTTTACAGTAAAGTGGCTCTTAGCAAAATGTACCCCCCAAAGAAAGCCGAATTGGTGGCGGAAAAAACAAGATATAGATCAGTTCATTGTGATAAGTAGTGATAAAGTTATAGGCTAATGAATGGGAGGTGAACATTTCTCTCGTGAAAACCACGGAACCTGAATGGGTTAAAGATTACAGGGGGGGGGGGGGGGGGGGATAGGGGTGAAAGTAACCATGGGTAAGTAAAAATCTTTTTTACTCCAATTTTAGGTGTGCTTTAAATATTTGCATTATTGTTTATTCTGATAAGTATTTTATTATATTTTGCTTTTACGTTTTGATTTAACATTTCGTTTTCTTTTAGCTGTTTTTTTTTTTTTTTTTACAGAGGTTGATGTTGTCAGTGTTAACAGCAGTCTGTTCTTTACTCATGCTGCACAATTCTAACCACCTTTCCCAGATCAGATAGTGTCTCTGTGATTAATCAACTCTCTTTACCCATTCTGCTAATGTTTGGGCTGAGGGGGATAGCCACTTAGAGGCAATCAGGAGTCTGAATAAGAAAAGAGTTTCTGATATGAAATTTATATCTGTGATATACTACATATTACCATCATCTGCAATAATTTCAAGCAGTGGTGTAGCTAAGAAGCTGTGGGCCCCGGTGCAAGTTTAGCATTGGGGCCCCCAAGCGCTCTATACATAACAATTGATACGGCGCACCAAAACCAATCAAGGACAACCACAGTGTCAGAGGTGCAAGAAGGGGATGGAAAACTGTTTATTGATGATCACTACTATTCAAATCAACTATAGAATTTAATATCAGCACAGGACCAATAAAGAGCTAATACTGTGTTTGAGGGCTGGGCCCTCGGGCCCCCTCTTCCCCAAGGGCCCTGATGCAGTCGCTACCTCTGCACCCCCTATTGCTACTTCTTCACTGATTTCAAGAGATAAAAGTATATGGCTAGAAGGATTAGGTTCTCCATGTAGTAAAGAGACCACTTTTTTTCTAGTAATTTGTATTGAGGTAATTTCAAAATCAGGTGCAAGAAGGAGGGATCCCAAGAGCAGCATCTGGGACTTTCTGGAGGTTGTCCATCTGCAAATGTGTGTATTGATATAGGGATGAAGTTGGAGTGATGGAGAATTTATAATTTAGTTAGACGTTCTCTTAGATTAGTCAAACAGAAGGACCACCATGCAGTATATTCACGGCCCTGCAAAGTGCACAGGATGCACCAGGGCCGTGAATACAAGTCTGCAGCGGCGTACAGCCAACGCTCGCTCCCGTTCGCCCACGCGCGCACACTGCTGTTACCGCCGCTTAGAGGGGGAGTTAATGAATGGGACCGCAGTTCCCATTCATAAATCTAACTCCCCGATTCAATGAATACCGGCGTCTATGAGATGACGGCAGTCATTGTATCTTACTGTTGTTACACAGCCAAGCATTACTTCCGATTCACGTGCTTGCGTACGTGAATCAGAAGTAATGACTGAGGACATCTTGTGGCCAAATAGTATATTACACCAAAATTCATTTTTATTTAATAAAAAGCCCCACACTGACTATTATAATTAACTATTTCCCTCCCACACCCTCCCATAGTACCCAAACTTTTTTTTTTATATAGGGGGGGGGGGGGGGGAATTACATTAAAAAAATATAAGTAGTTACCTTAGGGACTAAACTTTTTAAAATGTATGTGTAATGATCCGCTCAGCTACCTGCGCAGGCAGGCAGCTTTTTTACTACTGTTCAGGTCTGCATTCTGCAGGTCTCTGGAAGAGAGACCTTTTGTCAGTTTTGCAGCTTGCTGCTGCTAGGGAATTTGCATACGTTGGTCATGCAAATTTCCTAGCCACATCCTCTGGAGGTTTGTACTATAAATACCATGTGATATCACAGACCTGGGCTGGTCATAAGGGTTAGTCCTGTGAAACACTCCTGGAGTGTCAGCCTTGCTCATTGTTTAAAGATTAGCTTAGAGTAATTCCTGGGACTGCACTAGGCAGATTCCCTAGTGCAGTTAGGTTTGCATATCTGTTTTGTTTGTCTGTTGCGATTGTTCTGTCCCAGCGGTGGTCGACAGGAAGTCGTTCTGATCTTTGTTCTTAAAGTATAGCTGGAGCAGCGGTTGCTACCAGCTATCTCATCTAATCTGTCTTGCCTGGATCGCACTTGCCTTGCGCTAGTGCTGTGGATCCGTCTCTCTCACTTATTCCTGTTTTCGTGTATCTGTCCTGTCTGCTACGAACGATTGCTGGAGGCTCGGTGAGGTAACCGTTAAGCAAGCGCTCGCGTCCTCTGTTTCATGTTTGTCTGTCGGTGATTAGTTAGGCGTGCTTGTCTCTGTTGTGCTTAACACGCGGAGACCGCGCATAAACGCGTGCACTGTTGCGAATGAGTGCGGTGTTCGCGTTTAGTTAGCGTTTGTTATTTTCTTTATCTTCTCGTTGTGTGATTTGCTGTGCCTTTGCTACTCTCATGCTCTGCCTTGCTGTAGCTTTGTGTCACCTCTGGCAATCGCCTCTCCCGCGATTGCGTTCCTACTTCATATCTGCTGTTGTGTATGCATCGTCGCGGGTTGGTGACTAGTTTGGTGCACACACATACAATCTGTCCCTTTGCTCAATCTCATTCGCAATCGCTTCTCAGGCGATTGCGTTCTCACTCGGTTTCCTTTGTTGTGTGTCCACCGTCGCAGGTTGGCGGCTAGATTGGTGGACATACATACATTCCTCATCTGTGCTTATTCAGTCTTGTGTCGCTGTTAGCAATCGCCATCTCTGGCGATTGCCTTCTCACCTGTTCTTCATGGTTGTGTGTTCATCGTCGCAGGGTGGCGACTAGATGGGTGGATACACATACCCTCTGTCACTTTGATCTCTCTCTTTCAGGGCTATCTTGCCCTGCGTTTCTTCCCTTCATGCAATTCCTGTCTTGCGTCTGTGGCAGGGCAGAGGAGCTGTTCCTCTGCACTCCACAGCTCCACCTGCCGACAGGAATTTCCCTCTACAGGTGCATTGCACCTTTTGCTGGGTTCCCTCAAATTATACGCTTGTGGAGGATTTCCGCAGTGTCAGCGCACGTCTTGTGCGCTGATCACGGAGAGAATTCCACAATTGTTACAGTATGTCAAGGTGATATATTACTATTCATTTTTAATTTATTTGCTTGTAATTAGTGATAGATGCAAAACTGAAAAATGCATCTTTATTTCCAAATAAAATATTGGCACCATACATTGTACTAGGGAAATTTTTAAACATTGCAATAACTGGGACAAATGGGCAAATAAAATGTGTGGCTTTTATCCACAGTAGAACGTTTTATTTTAACACTATAATAGACGAAAACGGAGACATAATGCATTTTTTTCATGTTATTTTTTTCTTATTATTCATGTTAAAATGCATTTAGGATAAAATAATTCTTAGCATACTGTACCTCCCAAAGAAAGCCTAATTGGTGGTGAGAAAAACAAGCTATAGATCATTACGCTGTGATTAGTAATAATTAAGTTATTGGCGAAAGAAAGGGAGGAGCGCTGACAGGTGAAAATTGCTCTGATCCCCAAGGAGAAAAACCCTCAGTCATCAAGTGGTTAAAACACAGATTCAAATAAAGTTTTACCCTTACACTCAAGTTTTGAAGTATTTGGTAAACAGTTTAAAAGAAAAGCTGAATGGACAGTTGAGTTTAATTTTTGTAAAAACAGAGGTATGTTTTTATACTGCATTTTACTGTATTGTATCTTTCATTTTCTTTATCTATAATTGTAGTGTACAAGGAAGATGTTAAAGAGTTATTTTTACATCCTTTTAAGGTTTTTATTTTTCTTCTTCTTTTTACGGCTGCCTGTAGACACGTCTTTCCCCTTTCCCCCAGAATTTTTGGAAAAAAACTGAAAGGGCCCTTGCAATTCACTTTTTCACCTGAGTGTTCTTCTAGGTGATATTTTTAAACTTGTCAATAAAATTACTTTTAAGCCACCAGAAAGCAAGGAAATACTCAAAATAATTTTAATATTACTTTTTCACCTACATGTTTGTACTTTTTTACTTAAAAAGTGCTGGAAAACTATTTTAAATTGAAGATGACAAATTATCTCCTAGGAGAAAACTCAGGTGAAAAAGTGAATTGCATATGGCCCAAAGTGTCAAATCTGAAGAAGCTTCGCAGTTTTTACTTCAAAATTGTCTTTAGAAAAAGTAAGCAGAGCTAAATATGGTAAAAAAATGACTTCATGATGGATAACTTAACACAATTTTGGAATAAGATTGAGGATTAAATCCAATCATTAATTGACATTTCTAGACCACCTTTACATTGCAAGCATATTAAACACATCAGAGCCAAGACTTTTACAATTTTGCTTCAATAAAGGACCAGATAACATTTCTGGCTCTGTGAATGTGTTGTGATATCTGACTATTTATTTTATTTATTTATTGATTGTATTTATAAAGCGACAACATATTATGCAGCGCTGGACATTAGTTTAGGTTACAGACAATATTTAGGGGTGACATACAGCAATATGACAATACAGGAATACAAGAAAAACCAGATCATGCAGCACAGTATGAGTACAAGGTAATGCTTAGTCACTGGATGGGAGCATGGAGATCACACAGCACAGTATGAGTACAAGGTAATGCTTAGTCACTGGATGGGAGCGTGGAGATCACACAGCCCAGTATGAGTACAAGGTAATGCTTAGTCACTGGATGGGAGCATGGAGATCACACAGCACAGTATGAGTACAAGGTAATGCTTAGTCACTGGATGGGAGCATGGAGATCACACAGCACAGTATGAGTACAAGGTAATGCTTAGTCACTGGATGGAGCATGGAGATCACACAGCACAGTATGAGTACAAGGTAATGCTTAGTCAGTCACTGGATGGAGCATGGAGATCACACAGCACAGTATGAGTACAAGGTAATGCTTAGTCAGTCACTAGATAGGAGCATGGGGATTAGGCAAGTCGAGTTCACTCAAGAGTTCACTCAGATCCATAGGATGGGTGTACGGTAATGGAGGTGCGTGAACAGGTTGGAGACATAAGGAGGAGGACCCAGCCCGAAGGCTTACAATCTAGAGGGACTACAAACTTTTTTCTTTAGTCCGCTAAGTCACCTTATTTTTTTAGAGGACAGGTGGGACTTTTTATTCTATACAATGTATAAAAATCTACCTACACTAATATGTAGACACATGATAAATAATACAGCAAAGGGAGAAGGGGAAAAAAATCTAGTTTTATTGTGAAAAGGTGTTATACAAATTTATATGATGTGCACTATGACAGGACACCGCACCTACTTTATTGTTACAAACAATAAAAGGAAGGAGAGAGTTAAGCAGATGTATTGTTCAGTGCTTAGAAACACTGCAACTCTGTAGCATTAACATTTACAATGGAAGCATTTTAGTCACGGATGCAGACAACTATGGATTATAAAATAACGTAAAATAATGATCACATCTTCATAATTATTTTATGAAGCTGTAACGATCGGTGTAACACAGAGAGGGTCTGATTATTGGTGATCTGCAGTATCAACAAAAATACAGCTATATACCTGATTATTGATGATCTGCAGTATCACCGATAATCAGATATATTACTAACCTCTGGACACCTGAGAGATATGAGTGTTTGGTGCAACAGTAATACTTTGAGAACAATATCTGGAGGACAGGTACAAAGGCAGTAAGGATTACTGCTAGAGTATGAGTACCTTTCAGCAGCCTGAGAATCTCCCACAGGGAGGAGTCAGACTGGGAGAGGGAAGGACCAGAGCGTGAGTGACACCAATAGGAGGATGTCACTGACTGATCTGTGAACTCTCTCTTAACTGGAGAGTTAGCTCTCAAGGTCAGACAAGCCAGGTCGGCAACACACTGACATACAAAGTACAAAGACAGGAGGCTGATTTGGTAATCCTAAGGCAAGCAGGGTTTGGCAACAGAGTATCAGATATAGCGAAGTACCAAATCAGTGAACAGAAGAGTGGTCAGGAAAGCAGAAAGTCATAACAGATAATAAACAATGCCTAGTCTTGGGTGTGAGCTCCGTGATTATCAACACCCTGGAACTAGTCTGAAGTATAACAGAATGGTAACACAAGTCCCTAATCTGAGGTGTAAGGGTCCTTGATCATCAACACCCCGGAACTAGTCTGAGGTATAACAGAATGATAACACAGATTCCTAATCTTGGGTGTGAGGTCCTTGATCATCAACACCCTGGAACTAGTCTGAAGTATAACAGAATGATAACACAGATTCCTAATCTTGGGTGTGAGGTCCTTGATCATCAACACCCTGGAACTAGTCTGAAGTATAACAGAATGATAACACAGATTCTGACAATAAGGTCTGAGTGCTTCCACGTAGTGATCGCAACGGCAGACAACCAGTGAATGACCAGCACCCAGTATATATAGCCCAGCACTCTCCAGCGCCTCCCCTAAGTGCTGGACCAATGGGAACTGGTACAATCGTCAGCTGACCGGCTTGGTCAGCTGACTCCCTTCTGGCTGTCATAAAAGTTCTCCCTCTCAACGCGCGTGTCCTTCTGAACCTGTGTGGACTATCAGTCCCAGCCACACCAGACATGTCTTGCGAACCACCCGCCGCGCTGGACGCGGAGCCCGCCGCACCGCTATCAAGGCATGCGGCGGTTTCTCCATGTTCTGCCATACTGGCAGATGTAGGCCTATGTGTGCAAACCGCCGCGTTGGACGCGGAATCAGCCGCCTTGCTCTGAGCGCACACGGCGGCTTTTCCACGTTTTCTCACAGAAGCTTTGGGGGTCCTAGTCACCATGAGAATTGTTTTTTTTTCTAATACCAATATAAAAACTTATGTTTATTTTTTTTTCTATTTTTAAAAAGTTTAATTTCACATGGGAGTCATGTTTTTGATAGCAGCAAATGGGTTTGGAAAACTTTTATTATTTCAAGTACATTGTTTTCTCAAAAATAACCCTAGTATTAACTTTCTCACTGAATTGCTTTTGCTAAAATTTCAAATAAATAAATAAATACATTAAAAATGTTATAACTATAATGCCTACTTGGAAGTAGATTTTTTTCTCTTCTTTTTCTTTCAAAATATAACATTATAAAACATCATCCAAAAACGAGTATAGAAGACACAACCGAATGATTTTAATTATTTTACGTCTCAAATCAGATGCCACATTATATTTTATATCTGTAAGCTAAAATATAATCATACAGTTTTTTTAAAAGTATACTGTACATGGTCAATGAGTCAATGAGGGGATGCATGCAGCTATAATGGAAATTGTACTCAGCTTAGAATTGGACCAGCATGAATAGGCAGGAAGTGCATTTAATTAAGCTTTATGCAATGTGTAGTAAATGTGCATACAAGCCAGAGTTGTTATCATCTTATTAATTTATTATCTCTACTCTAGAAACTAGAAAACAAAGTACCATTTGAGGATTCTTTAAAAAAAAGTTCAAGTTCAAGGGTGTTACGGTGGTGAGTTCCCTTTTGACCTTTCCACTGAGGTGAGGGTCTTCAAGAGGGCAGAGTCTAAGTGATTACGGGTCTACGCCAGAGCAGTAACCAAATATCTCTGCATTCCTTCCATATAAAATCAAAATCTCTTTAATAAACCATCATATAAAAATTGCAAAAAAAAGCTTGGCAACATGCATGCTGATGCGTTTTCGACTCTACCGAGTCCTTATTCATAGCTAGAGCACCGCACTAGGGATGATGGATTTTGGTGTCTAGTGCTCACCATTTTACACTCAAGGGAAACTCTAACAGTGAGTTGGTGAACAGTTAACAACAAACTGTGGAGAACTCAAGTCCGGAGCAGATTAACTTGAAGGATGAGACTAATCAAAAATTCCAGAGGCAAGCTGAGATTGAGGTAGGTACAAGCAGGAGGTTGAGGCAGGGCAATATATTGTAATGGTAAGAAATCCAGAATTGGGGCAGGTAGCACACAAGGAATAGTCAGGAACAAGCCAGGGTTAACCTCCTTAGTGGTAGCTGCCAGGAGGTTAATGCAGCAGGCTTTGTAACTCACCTCCCCCAGGATCCAGGCGCCAGCAGCCATTCCCGTTCCTGTCCTTGGAGACGTCCCTGGTGAGATCGCCATCTACTTTCATGCCAACAGCCATTGCAAGGAGGCCCAGTCAATATCATGGGCAGGTGAGTCTGACAAAGGGTTAATCTCTTTAGCGGTAATCCCAACTCAGGCTCGAGATGGAAAGCTACAAGACTTCTCTGAGGTATGTTTTTCTTCTTGTTTTTAGGGTCTAAAATCTTGTGAAAAGATTGTATGGCTTTTAGACCTTAAATCTGGAAATAATGATAAAGCCAGTGTAGGCCATAACCTTCTGGCTACTTAAAACAAGATTGGGAGAAGTAATTTTAAAAATGTTTTTAACCCAATAGCTAATGTACAAATATATTCTCCAAAAGAAAGACCCAGAGGGCCATATGCAATTCAATTTTCACCTGAGTTTTCTCCTAGGAGATAATTTTTCCTCCTTGATTTAAAATAACTTTCCAGCACTTTTCAACTAAAAACAGTAGGTGAAAATGACAATCAAAATTAGTTTCAGTATTTTCTCACTTTCTGGAGTCTTAAAAAGCATTTTATTGACAAATTTAAAAATATCATTTACGAGGAAACTCAGGGGAAAAGTTAATTGTATATGGCCCCGAATGTCTTGTGCCTCATGCAGGGGTATTGTCTGCAGAATGACATTAAAAACAAATGTAAAAGAATTGATGACAAATATATTTAAACCAGTTTCAGCCAGCACATATATGAATCTAATGCAAATTAGTAATGTGACAATACATCTCTGTCTGACTGTCAAGACTCAAAATTAATTTCCTGCTTTTGAAGCATAGAAATGACATGTACTGACTTTATGTTTGACAGTATCGAAAAAAGACACTAGATGGAGCTGCTCTTGTCTTTTTATTTATATTTGTGTGTCACACTCACTAAGGAACTGCACTAGTTGAAAAGGTAGTTTTGTCCTTTGTTTTGCAAAAAGTACTGGTATTTTTTTTCAAAACATTTTGATGCAATATTTTAAATACCATTCTATCCAACAAATGTAAAAGCTGTGCGTCCAGCTATAGATTTCTAAAAAAATGGTTGTTAGTACGAATCACAATTCTATTAAAATCTGGACTCTGTGCTCTTCATGCAGTATAGACTGCTGATATACTGTATTTTATTTTTCCTTGTACAGAGTATTAGAAAATATAACAGAATATTAGAAAATATAACCTAGTAGAAAACTTGGAAGAAAAAGTGAACTGAATCAGGTGTATTGTTGAAGATGTAGTAAAAGAAAGTTTTTGCATTTAAACTTTTACTTTTCCACAAGTTATTGCTTAGGAGATAATTCAGTGGAGCCCCTCAGGACAAGTATATATGGAATACTGGAAAAGCTTGTGTTGATCAGTAATCTCTTGACTGGGGCTTGGGTAGAAACAATCTGCTATCCAGCCTGCCTTCCTAAACTGCCCTCTTGTGGTCAAAGTATGTTACTATATTGAAATGTATGTTACTTTATTGCCTATTCTGTTTTATTTCTGCAAATCAATTGCAGTGTCTTGAGTCTAATAACTGCTATTATACCATACTTAACTGTGTGATGTCCTGATTGATCTTTGCTATTGCATCGCAATGTAATCACATTTATGTTGCAATCTTCTGCATGTTGTTTTTTGTGGGTTTTTTTGTGTAATTGCACTGAACTACAATAGAATTAGTAACATGCATGTTATGCAGGTAAGAAGAAGAAAACTGCCTGATTTTTTTTTTTTTGAATATGCAGAAAATGCAGAAGCAATACACAAACAAATGGGAAAAAAATCCTGAATCTGAATTGGCACTTTAACTTACAGTGGCTGGATAGTGTACTGGTTAAGGGCACTGCCATTGACATGGGAGAACAGGGTTCAAAACCTGGCCACTAGGGTCACTAGTAGGGAGTTCAAGGCAAGACTCTTGGCCTCTTGAGCACTTCCCAGTGTCTGCAGCTCTTCTTGAGTTGTTTGAGTCCGACAGGAGAAAAGCGCTAAAGAGTTCCGATTATTATTGTATTATGTGTGCAGTAGTGTGCGTTTTTCACATTATGGCCCATATGCAATTCACTTTTTCTCCTGAGTTATCTCCTAAGAGATAATTTTCATATTCTCTTTAAAATAACTTTTATGTATTTTACAATTGAAAAAGGACCCAAAACTTAGTGAGAAAGTTCTAAAGTACTAAAAGTACATTGTGCAGAGCTGAACTAAAAAGATTGCAGATTGTCCAATAAAATTGAAGTTTCACTTTAAAATAGAAAGATGTTAAGATCAATATATCACTCCTAGATGATTTACTGCAACCACAATATGCAACGCAGCCAGGGGTATAATGATAGGGGTAGCCACTGCACCCTCGGGGGGGGGGGCTCAGGGCCGTTTGGGGGGGGGGCAGGAGTGGTTGCAGCATGAGGGGAGAACATTGCACATCAGCGGGGACGGGGGACAGTCCCCCCTCCCTCGCCTTGGGCTCTCCCCTCAACACGCACCCCTCCTGCATCTATCACAGTGGCAGCAGTGGCGGCAGACACATACCTCCATCCACTGTCGGAGGATCGATAAGTGCTTCACAATACTTCCTGTTCAAACAGGAAGTAATGTGAAGCACTTAGAGATCAGAGACCTCCATAGTGGATGGAGGCATGTGCTGTTTAAACAGGAAGTAATGTATGTCTGCTGCCGCTGCTGCCACTGTGATTGATGCAGGAGGGGAGAGCCCGAGGTGAGAGAGAGGGTGGGACTGTCCCCCCTCCCCGCTGATGTGCAATGCTCTCCCCTCATGCTGCAATCCCTCCTGCCCCCCCAAAACAGCCCTGAGCGGGGGGGGGGGGCAACCAAAATTCTTGCAGGGGGGCTTGGGGACTTCTAGTTACACCTCTGTACACAGCTGCTACTTGCCAAATTTTGAGATGAAATACTATAAAATTCTAGGTAAGGCTGTTCTGTGTAGCTCCTGTGATCATTTTGAACAGGCTCAAATCCCTCTCTTGTCTGAACAGGAAAACAGCTGCTCCACAGCCTTCTAGTCATGAAAATGCCTAATTGTGTGTTGTTTATTATAGGAGATGGGAACTCTACACTTACAATGCTTTCAGCTCTGTGCAGTTACAAAAAATGTTGAGAAATATAGGTGTTATGGGCCAATACCAGACAGGGCATACTTTATAGAGGCCATGTAAAGCTACTTATTTTAAGGTTTGGAAAAATTCAGATTGCGCTTGCAGACCCTTTAAGTCCTTAAGGCCCCTTAGGCCTATGACACAACATGAAAGCTAAGATGGAAAGAACTTTTGTAATAATGTCCAATTACAAAATTGCTTGCGTAACACTAATAATTTAATAGCAATTATTTTAAGAGAAGGTGGAATATTACTCTTGTGCACTTTAGACTGACATACGACTTTTATTTCCCAAGTATCAAAACAACTGAAAGGACATTATTTCTTAGTAGGTCAACAAACAAAAGACCTCTATCTTAAAATAAAAATTAAAAAAAAATCCTTACTTTGTATTGAAACGTGACAAAATATGATCAACAACGGAATTAAAGAATCCAATGAAGGTTTCCCTTTTACTCTAGTTTTGAAGTATTTGGTAAACATGATGGATCTACATTTATAGATGAAAATTCGAAAGGAGACTCGAGTTTAGACATTCTGAAGATTCACGGAGGAATTTTTATATAGCATTTTTACAGTATCATATCTTTGTATGCCTCGTATTTCCGCATCTATAATTGTAGTATACAAGGAAGATGTTCAAGGGTGATTTTACTTCCTTCATAAATGGTAAAGAGTTTTATTTTTAGGGCTGCCTGTAGACACGTCTCTCTTTCTCACGGCATTCTGGGAGTCAAACTGAAAGAATGTAAACTGTCAGATCTGAGGAGGCCTCTGTGTTTTTGGCTCCAGAGTTGCATTCGGGCAAACTAAGCAGAAAAAAAAAGGGGGAAACCTATATAAATATTTCATCAGTAATGAGCGAAAATGCCGATATTCTTTTAACATTAATTTTCACAAAAATAATGTAAAATTTGACTTTCGAGTGAGAATGCCTTCAAAAATCCTTTAGTTAAGCATGAATGATTTTCTGTGGTTTTTAGCATTTTTTCACTTAAAGTGTGTACTTTTTGCATACATACGCATAGGGCATCAGGAAAAAAAGGGTGCGGGGTGTAAACGATAAGTGGCAATAACGTTTATAAAAAATATTGTGTTGTATTTCGTTTACAATATTGTTTTACAAATTGAAAACCTTTAATAATGTCTATGAAATTGCAAATTGTGAATACGATAATCTTCCCTCTTTTGAAAGTGAAACGTATAAGTACGTTTGTTGAAAAAAATCATAATATATGTATAATCATCATCGTATAATATTGTGTATAACTTTCATTTATCGTTGTAATAAAAGCTGAAAATATTGTTTGTAACAATGGAAAATAACTGCAGTAAAACATTAGTAAATATTACTAACATTTTACTACAACTATACCTAACCCTACTCTCACACAGAACCCTCCCTCTACCTATCCCTAACCCCTAGACCCCCCTGGTGGTGCCTAACCCTAAGACCCCTCCTGGTGGTGCCTAACCCTAACCACCCCCCTGGCAGTGCCTAACCCTAAGACCCCCTTGGTGGTTCCTAACCTTAACCACCCCCTGGTGGTGCCTAACCCTAACCACCCCCTGGTGGTGTCTAACCCTAACCACCCCCCTGTTATTGCCTAACCCTAAGACCCCCCTGGTGATGCCTAAACCTAAGACCCTCCTGGTGGTGCCTAAACCTAACCACCCCCCTGGCGGTGCCTAACCCTAAGACTCCCCTGGTGGTGCCTAACCCTAAGACCCCATGGTGGTGCCTAGCCCTAAATCTCCGCTGGTGGTGCCTAACCCTAAGAACCTCCTGGTGGTGCCTAACCCTAAATCCCCCCTGGTGGTGCCTAACCGTAAGGCCCGGTTCACATTAGCGTTCGCTGTCCGGATTCGCCTGATCGGATCTGGACCGCATACTGTAAAAACGGAACGGACGTTCCGCATAGCAATGCAAAGTCTATGCGGCCGTTCACACGCGTCTGTTCCGTACGGAACGGAGCCGGATCGGATCCGGACACTTTTCCAACATGCTCTATTTTTGGGTCCGGATCATCTGGCCGACGTACCCAGACCGGAGCCTGACTGCACCATCCGGAAATAGAAACCAATGGGAAACGGAAAGCACAGAACACACTGGCTATAAAAAACTGACATTCTACCCCACTTCCTATGTGTTATCTAGCGGCCATTTTGGATGGGGACACATGGGCCCAGCATTTCTGGAGTGGAGCAGCAGTGACTTTGTGCTGGAGCTGTTTGGCAGTATATGTTGGACGTGGAGGTGAGGCCCTACACAGCGGAGGATCTGATCCTACATGTGCACCTTCTGCTGACCTCCCAGACCCCAACAATATTTATATAGTTTGTATCTCTTTTACCAAACGGATCCGGATCGCAGCCGTATCAATACGTATGCAAACGGACCGGATGCGGATCGGTCATCCGGTCTGTTCTTTACAGAAACGCAAGTGTGAACGGGGCCTAAGACTCCTCTTAGTGATGTGGATAATAATGTTTTACGAACAGAAAGTGATAACATTTTAAATAACGGTTTAGTTAAATACGATAGATATGTTTAGTATATTTGTAAACGTGATTTGTCACGGGCGCAGTTTGAAAACATTAATAAATTATCTCCGGGCGCAATTATAAAACGTTAATAATCTCCGGCGCCCTTTTTTCCTGTTCAGCGCCCATCAAACGATATTTATTATGGGAGCGAATGGCGGCGCCCTTTTCGTCCACTAGCTGCCGGTGCCCTTTTTTACTGCTTCCGTATTTTTTCAAGTTTTTTGATACTTTTTAGCTTTAACAGGTAATTTACTTCTAACTCATGAATGGCAATTTAGGCAAAAATTCTGTCAATAATGGCAACAATTTTGGCGATTTTTTTTTTTTAGCAAAACTTGACATTGCGAAAATACAATGTATTTTTGTGAGTATATTTTTGAAGTTGAATATAGCATGTGCAATGCGAAAATGACTGTGGCAAGACATTCGCTCGCAAGCAACACAGAATTTCATGGGTAACTCATCACAGTTGTAATTTAAGAATGACATCCAATTATAACTGGTTCTTTTGAAAAAAAAAAAAAGTGTAAAGAACAGATGTGGCTTTCTTTTAGTACTCTATACAATGTCTAATCTAGCTACATTTATGTACAGAATTTACATAAGGATAAGGAAAAGCAATAAGTAACAAATTAAATTTGCTTTGAAAAGAAGGATTTAGGGTGCGTTTCCACTTGTGCGGCACGATATGCTCGCGGAAAACGCGTCAACGAATCCGCATACGGTTGCGGATTCGTTGATGTTTTCATGCGGATTTTCACGCGGAATTGTTCGCGATTTTAACAACGCGATTTTAACCATGTCAATGCCGGCAAGCATTGACATGGGATTTTAAACGAAATTGCATGCGGAAACGCTGGGAAAACCGCAAGACTCAAGTACTTGCGGTTTTCCTATTTAGTTACATGACCGACGATTCGCGTGCGGGTGTGTGGCGTGCGAATTCTGACGGCTCTGCTGTGCAGATTTTTTCTGCAGAGCGAGCCGCACAGAATTCCTGACAAGTGGAAACGGCGCCATCCACTTGTATTGGTTGAGCGAATCTGCATGCAGATAACGCATGCAGATTCGCTCTAGTGGAAACGCACCCTAAAAGATTAATATGTACGGGTATATTGTGTGCACTGTGACAACACTACATCTGCTTGTCTCTCTCCTTCATAAAGCCCAAAGTGAAAGGAGGGAAAGAGCCAGTCACATATAATTCCTAATATGTGGAAACATTGTAACATTGTGTCATGGCCACTAGAATTGGTTAATTAAAGTTAACATTTGACTATGGTGCACACAACTATCTCCTAATTCTGCTCTCCCTCTTCTAGCTATTTGCTTGAAGATGTTTCACAAGAGACATTAACCCATTTTAGACTTGGCCTGTAAACCTCTTAAAGAGAGCCCAAGGTGGGCACATAGAATAAAAAAAACAAAAAAAACAACTATGCTACCTGACCAGGGATGAGCAGAAACTACGACAGTGTGAATTTACGCTTCGTAGTTCGCATCTACGCATCGTAGTTTGTAGGTGAAGTTTCAAAACTACGCTTACGAATTTACGCGTAGCGAAGTACTGTTACGCATAGCTTACGCCCACTATGCGTAGTTAACATGTGTATTGCGTAGTGAACTACGACTGCGTTACGCGCGTCTAATTTTCCGCATGCAGTTGTATGCTTACAAATTTACGCATTGAAAAGGGGAATGTACGCATAGAAGAATGCACAGCATAAGCATACACAGAGGAATTAATGCGTAAAATTTTCTGCATGGCGAAGCGTAATTGCGTAAAACTACGCGTAGTTCCAGCGTAGCGAAGTTGGCTGACTACGACCATCCCTGGCCATCACTGCCACTCTCCGCCACTTTATTGGCCTGCTAGTGAATGAATGCCCACAGTGGGTGTTTTGAGCAGGGAATCCCTTTCCTCCCATTACCCTCTGGAATAGCAACAATTGTCACTAATTTTGGGGGGCTATAGAGCGCTGGAGGCAGAGGGCATTATGGGGGGGACACAAAGGATTGTTATGAGGCTGGGTACATGCATTGTTTAGTCTGACCTTCAACAGAACTTTTCTTTGCTACCAATAATACATAAATATAATTTTATTTTAAAAGGTTTAGAAAGGGAAAAAGTTGAAAAAAACCCACATTCTTATTTGGCACTATTTTCTCTTTATAGAATTTATATTTAAATATGTATCCACCACATCTGTTAGGACCAGGAACAAAAGTGCCATGATTACTATGATACATATATTTAATCATAGTAATACTGGGCAGATTAGAGTTCTGAAAAGCTTCAGTTGCCTAAAGGTGGCCATACATCTACCAATTTTGTGGCCTGATCTACCATACAATTAAATAATTTTATCAAGTCAATCGAAAATTGGCAAAACAACATGTTCACCCGATTAACAGCTGGCGATATTGCTATGAGCTGGACCCCCGGCCACCGTCCTCCAAGTCTAAAGGCTCATGCACACGGGGTACGGCCTTCGCCGCAACACGTGGCACGCGTGTGTTGCGGCGACAGGTCACCCGTGTGTATAACGCGCGCGCACCGAACCGTCGCCCGTCGGAGCTATCGCCGCAACTTCGCCGGAACTGTCGCTAGTCCCGCATGAGTACACGGGCTAGCGACAGGAGACCTACGCCAGTGAATGGAGCATCCGGCCGGCGGATGCTCCATTCACAAACAGCTTCCGCCGTGTCTCTGCCTTTCTGGCGAGATGTGTGGACAGCTGTCGCCGGCAGGGAGCTGTCGCTCCCTGTTCGCGTGCGCGCATGCTACGGGGGACAATTGTCCCCCGTGAGTATGTAGCTTTTATGTCCCCCCTGATGGCTGTGCTGTGAAAATTCTCACCTGTCTGCCTCCTGTTTCCTGGCCACTCCCGTGTTTGCCGTTGTCATGAATGCTTTACCACATGGCACCAGGTACATGTGTGGTACATGCACCATGTGGTACTCGCGGTAATGATGGACACGTGGTTGATAGTGACGGATTGGACAGGAGTCCTGCCAGCAGACAGGTGAGAGTTTTAAGATCAGGGGCACCAGGGGAGACATTTAACATTGGGCAGTGACCAGGCAGGCTGCAGAGGTGGCATAGCTAGGCCCATGAATGCAATATATTGGCTGCCTTTGGCCCTACTGACATAGCTAGGGCCAGTCCTGATAGATTTCATGCTGAAATCTATTGGCAATTGGTGTGCGGTGTATGGGCAGGCAACACATCCGATCATAGAAAGATCTGTCTCATGCTTGATCTGCTCATGCATTGCTAGATGCTCCCAAGTCCTGGGGTGCTTGTGTGGCATAACTTATGTTATAGAAGACAAACAGTAAGGGGACCGTTGCTCGTACCTTACATGACCACTAGAGGTCTCTAGTACTTGGCCTCTAGCATTTGTTATGTCACACAGGCACCTTGGAACTCGGGGGTGATGAAAAAGGAAGGAGCAGCAATTGAGGGACCCAATGCCAAGATGACTACAATCAGCTTTAAATGTATGTGTGGGTAAGAACATTAATATTTCATTGACCATCTCTGCTTTTTAACCTAAAATTTTACATTACATTTAGAGTCATCCAAATATAGACTCAGAGCATGTACAAGGATATTGTCTGCAGAATAAAATTATGCACAACTGTAAAAGAACCGATGCTTAAAACCAGTTCAAGCCAGAATATATATGAAGCTAATGTAAATGTGTAACCCGACCATAAATCTGTCTGTCGAGACCTAAAGGTCAATTTCCTGCTTCTGAAGAATAGAAGTATGTGTTCACTTTATGTTTGGTAATATTGGAAAAAGTCACTAGATGGAGCTGTTCTGAACTTTTAATATTTAGTGGTCAGAATGTTCTTGTTTCAGGTACATGTGACATGTTGCTGAATACCCTATTTTCTCAAAATGTAAAATTAGTAAGCTTTTTTCTAACCAAGTAAAATTTAATCTAATTTTTATTTTATTTCTCAAATATACAATGTAACAGCACGCAGCAACAATTTCTGCAAGTGAGATATATTTCTTTCAGGCTCTCATTTTAATGCATATGATAGTAAATGTACTTTAATTAGCCAATAGCCATGCAAAAAGTTCTGAACATTGAATCTCTGTGCTGGAACTTCATGTCTAGTATTTCTGAATTCTGAGTCCTGTGATTCGCTTGAAAACAGAAACTTTAGGTCAATCACAGGACTTGGTATTATTATTATTTATATAGCGCCGACAGCTTCCACATCGCTTTACAGAGTATATATAGGCTCGTCACTAACTGTCCCTCCAAGGAGCTCACAGTCTAATCCCTACCATAGTCATAAGTCTGTACGTATCGTGTAATGTATTTATCATAGTCTATGGCCAATTTTGGGGAAGCGAATTAACTTATCTGTATGTTTTTGGGATGTCGGAAGGAAACCCACACAGGGAAAACATACAAACTCCTTGCAGATATTGACCTGGCTGGGATTTGAACCGGGGACCCAGCACTGCAAGGCAAGAACGCTAACCCCTACGCCACCACGCTGCCTGGTTCAGTATTTAGAAACAATCGGTAGTATTGGACCAATCAGAGAATGTGGTGATTTACCGCAGAAATAGGAATAGCTCAGAAAATTTTAAGCCAATCACAATACTTGGAAAAATCAGTAGTATTCTCTGATTGGTCCAATGCTTTCGAATTCTGTGATTGGCCTAAAATTTCCAAGTTGCGGTAATGAAGTGTTCCGACAGATTTCCGTTTTCCGAAAATCAGAAATCGTCAAAATTTCTGATCATCCCTAACTCACACTAGATTTTCATCAATGTTTGCAAGCAATCATTTTGAATTAATAATATCTAGTGTATGAGTACAGTGGATCATTTTGTGACTCCTATAGATTTCAGTTAAAGGGAAGGTTCAGGGTGGCTACAAAAAAAAAAAAAATGCGAATCCACTTACCTGGGGCTTCCTCCAGCCCGTGGCAGGCAGGACGTGCCCTCGGCGCCGCTCCGCAGGCTCCCGGTTTCCTGCCGTGGCCGACCCGACCAGGCTGGCTGCCAGGTCGGGCTCTTCTGCGCTCCAAAATGCGCCTCACGGGGGCGCCCTGACGTCATCGGACGTCCTCCGGGGTGTACTGCGCAGGCGGAGAACTACTGAGCCTGCGCAGTACAGCCCGGAGGATGTCCGATGACGTCAGCGCGCCGCTCTGAAATGCAAAATGGAGCGCAGAAGAAGCCCGACCTGGCAGCCAGCCTGGCCAGGTCGGGTTGGCCACCGGAGGAGACCTGGAGCCTCCGGAGTGGATTCGCATTTTTATTTTTTTTTGTAGCCACCCTGAACCTTCCCTTTAATTCTGTGCTGGATCCATTGTTCGCCAATAAGATGGAGAAAAACTGTAGTGTGACTGCTGTAGACCCAGCAATTGTGGGGGAGCCTTGTAATGTTTGGCTGAATATTGGTTTGGCAAAACAGATGGATAAAATAGATACATTTTCAGGATATCGGTAGAGTTGCTAGGAAAGCAGAAAGTGTATCCTACTTTATGTTTCTTATAGTTTTACAATGGCTCAAATCTCATAAGACTTTTCATTTGAAATTCAGATTAAACAGTCAGGTGCCATATGTTGACTTTGACATGGGCCACCAGCACCCCAAGCTACCTCTGAGATTAGTTCTCTCATCTTCTGGTACCTTAGGGATCTCAAAATTAGATTGTCCTTCACTCTGGCTCCGAGATTTTCAATGTGTCTATAGAACAAAAAATTCTACTTACGTTAAACGTGTCATGAATATTACTAAACTTCTACTGTGTTGGGCAAGAGTATGCCCTTATTATGCCAGGTCCCATCTTGTGAACTCCTAAAGCTGGCCATACACTTATAGATTTTCACCAAAAGTGGCAAAACGATTGAGTCCTCTCTGAAAGGAATCGATTCAGAAGGAATAAATTCCTACGACACATAACATTCGAAGCAGGGGATCTAGTGAAAATTTATCAAACTGCAGCATTGCACTGTTTAACACAGTGCAACGTTATGGGCCATCAATCTACCACCACTCCTGCCCCACCCACAATTGACCTAGATCTTCTGTTCAGTCAGGTCAATACTTTCAATCAATTTTTGGTCAAAATAGACTGAAAGTTGATCAATTAGACATTTTGGGGAAATTGATTTTGATCAAATCTGCAGGGGATTGAATGTGAAAATTGCTAAGTGTATGGGCAGTTGGGCACTTTAACATGCAAGGTTGCGAGGTTACGAAGGGTTGAGTAAACTAAATTTGTTTATTTCCCCCTTTTCTTTTTCCAGCCGCATTTTTTATTTTTTGGCTTATATATATATTGCGAATAAGTATGATTATAAAAAAAGGAAAAGAAAGAAAAGAAGAGAGAGGAAGGGCAAAAAGAAAAGAAAAGGAAAAAAAAAACCCACAAAACCAGGCCTGGTATTCTGCCTAAAGATATGATTATCTGATTCTAACCCATCACTTGTGCCAACTGTCTGCCAGATTTCTGACATGCACTCAAGTCTGTTATTTACCTGAAATGGTAACGATTATTTTTTTGATTTTATATCAAAATAACCAAAAAAATCTTCCTGAAAACCCCAACCTTAACCACCCTGGCGTTTTGATTTTTCGCGGCGCTCGGCCGCCGGTGGGTTTTCTTCACCTAATTTTTTTTAAATCATGTAGCTAGCCTAGCCCTAGCAACAGGATTCCCCCCATCCCTGCGCTATCCCTCCCACCCCTCCGATCGCCGCCGGCAATCATACCTAACAGGAAATCCCGCTCTGCCGTGTTAGGGCTTCCCTCTCCGCCATGGCGACAATCGGAATGACGTCACCGACATCATGACATCTGGGGGAGTCCTGAGCCACCCCATAGCGCAGCCTGGCGGTGAATGGCCAGGCTGCCCTATGGGTCTGGGGGGCCCTCTTTCGCGGCGCGTAGCAGTGCTAGCTGCGTGTTTTAAAATTTTTTAAAAAATGACCCACCAGGGGCTGAGATATCCAGCCTGGCGGTAATGGACGAACTGAGCTCGTCTTTACCGCCAAGGTGGTTAATAACCTCAGTGTATTTTCATCTCGATAAATGAAAAAGATTGTTTTTGACAATTTTTTTTTTTTTAATATTTTAATATGTAAAGTGAAATCAGGCATGTCTGGTCATTTCTGCCATATTTCTATCAGGAAAAAAAAGTAGAAAACAATTCTATCAAAGAAAAAAAAAATCTACTTTGGAATAAAAACATAACAAAACTATAAAGTGAAATATGAGGGGGAGGAAAGCGGAACCGCGGGATTGGTGGACCTTGATCACTTCCTTGTAGCAGTGTGCATTGTGTTTACGTTTATAGTATGGTTGATGGGTGGAATATTTAGGTACGTGACAATTCTAAGGCATATTTTTAGTTTTACTAAGTAATACAGTAACTTTACGGCATCACATCTTTTATGTTTTGGTACCTTTCACTACAATATAAAGACAAATCTTAAAAAACGAAACTAGTGTACGTTATTTTACTTCTTCTATTTTAAACTTTACATTTCATTCCGCGCAGCATATAAAGAGCAGTGCAAAGTGCAGCCGTAAAATGTGAAGGTCTTCGTTTTATGATTATCTTCTGACGTGTGTCTGTCCTTTTCATCCTATCCTTGTGGATGCTTCACTGAGTTTACGATCTTTATATTCCAATGAACATGTGCACATGGTAGAATATGGTCAATAACTCATATAAGTCTAACCAGTAAAAGTGACAATAGTAAAAAAACCATTCTGCCCTCATTGCAAGTGAGAGTCCTGACTCCACATACAGTATGATACAATGTACAAGCTATATGGCAAATTGTGGGTTGCTACACATTGAAAGAGGGTTACTAGGAGTAAGATTTAGAGCGAATCAATACAGTATGCTGCTTTAAGTAATATATTTTAGTGAAGTTTAAAATCAATCATCCTTTATTCACCATGAATACTAAAAAGAGAGAAATCTGTCTCTGCAGGGGCAAATCCAGGATTTTCTGGGGTAGGACATCATGCTGGGTACACATAATGCAATTTCCTATTTGACTGACTAACAACGGGATTGATCAGGAGTAATTTGGATACAGATAATAATGAGGACAGCCAACATTGGTAATGAAGGTGAAAGTGAAGCATTCACACAGCAGGGCACAGGGCTGTGCTCATACCTGACTCTGTTAAGTTCCCCAGAGCTGCTCCATGCTCTGTTCACATACTGTTGCTCTATGTTCTGTACACACACTGCTGCTCCATGCTCTGTACTCACACTGCTGCTTCATGCTCTGTACTCACGCTGCTGCTCCACGCTCTGTACTCACACTACTGCTCCATGCTCTGTACACACAGTGCTGCTCCATGCTCAGTACACACACTGCTGCTCCATGCTCTGTACACACACTGCTGCCCCATGCTCTGTACATACGCTGCTGCTCCATGCTCTGTACACACGCTGCTGCTCCATGCTCTGTGCACACACTGCTGCCACATGCTCTGTACACACGATGCTGCCCCATGCTCTGTACAAACGCTGCTTCTCCATGCTCAGTACACACACTGCTGCTCCATGCTCTGTACTCACACTGCTGCTCCATGCTCTGTACTCACACTGCTGCTCCATGCTCTGTACACACGCTGCTGCTCCATGCTCTGTACACACACTGCTGCTCCGTGCTCTGTACTCACACTGCTGCTCCATGCTCTGTACTCACACTGCTGCTCCATGCTCTGTACATACACTGCCGCTCCATGCTCTGTACTCACACTGCCGCTCCATGCTCTGTACTCACACTGCTGCTCCATGCTCTGTACACACGCTGCTGCTCCATTCTCTGTACACACAATGCTGCCCCATGCTCTGTACACACACTGCTGCTCCATGCACTGTACTCACGCTGCTGCTCCATGCTCTGTACACACAGTGCTGCTCCATGCTCTGTACACACACTGCTGCTCCATGCTCTGTACACACACTGCTACCACATGCTCTGTACACACTCTGCTGCCACATGCTCTGTACAAACGCTGCTGCTCCATGCTCAGTACACACGCTGCTGCTCCATGCTCTGTACACACACTGCTGCTCCATGCTCTGTACACATGCTGCAGCTCCATGCTCTGTATACACGCTGCTGCTCCATGCTGCCCCTGCATTTGCTCTTTCCAGTGATGGAAATACCTCCACTTGATTTCCAAGGTTTTTCAATATTTCTATCCAGCTTTTTAATGGACATCCAAGCTGAAATGAAAAACACTTCTACTTACCTGGAGCTTCTTCCAGCCCCAGCAGTCTATCTGGCCCCTCGCTGTAGTTTGGCTGCCCCCCGGTGTGCTGCTCACTCATCCAAAAGATTGCAGACCACAGATGTGATTGTGGGCTATTACAGTGGCAATAGCCCACATCACTGCGAGGAGAGAGTGCTGCTAACCACTGTGCCACTGTGCTGCTAACCACTATGCCACTGTGCTGCTAACCACTGTGCCACTGTGCTGCTAACCACTATGCCACTGTGCTGCTAACCACTGTGCCACTGTGCTGCCTGGATATTTACAATTTACCTATGTAGAACTTATACGCGGTGCGGTGTAATAGTACGTGGTGCGCCAAAAACAGCGCGTCAGGTGCCCCCGAAACGGCACATCAATGCACCGCTTTGGGGGCACCCGATGCGCTGCTCACTCATCCAAAAGATTGCAGACCACAGATGTGATTGTGATTTCAGCGCACCGAAAAGCGACGTTTAGACGGCAGCGGGTGCGACGTTATCATCGCACCGCACATTATTACTGCCGCACCGTGCTGCGCGTGATGTGTGGGCGCAAACCACCTAACTCCGTGGTTTGTGCCCATTAGGTACTAAGGCACACTAACCAGCTTAGCGCTGGTTAGTGAATCAAGGCCCAGGTGTTTTGTGGCTACACTTGTTATGGGTGTGGCTACACTTGTTATGTGTGTGGCTACACTTGTTATGTGTGTGACTACACTTGTTATGGGTGTGGCTACACTTGTTATGGGAGTGGCTACACTTGTTATGGGTGTGAAGATCATGATGGCCCCACTTGTTTTATGGCCCTTGTGAGATGGGCCCCCAGGCTGTGAGGGTCACAAGGTGGTAGGCATGGGAAGGGGTTTGACCATTGGGGGGGCCGCATCAAAGTTGTTCTGGGGAGCCCCATGATTGGTAGTTATGTCTCTGCCGCAACCCTCTAGATTGTAAGCTTGCAAGGGCAGGGACCTCCTCCTAGTGTTTCTTATTCTCCTGTAATTTAGAAAAGAGTCTCATAGTTTTATTTTCAGTTATATGGCTTTTTTTTTTTTTTTTTTAATATCATTGCATCATTCTCTACTTGCAGTTTAGAACACTCTGTCTTTTAGCTATACAACAAAACAGAAATAATGTTCCTTTGAACTTTCCTGCAGTAAAACTTTATGTCAAACAGACAAAAAACAGAGAGTGTCAGCCTAGGTCTTGTTCACATTGCGTTCAGCTCACGTGTCCGTCCGCTTTGAGTTTTTTTTGAGGCATCTCTTTTTCCGATTCCCAGCGCTTGAGTTGGCGATTCGTTTTTGTGCTAAATGGTTTTCTAAGCATTTTTTCCGAGCGGTTTTGTATTTCACTCCCTGACGCAAGTCAGGAAGTGAACTCTTTGACCCGGAAAGGAATAAATACAATGTATTTATTCTTAAAACCGTGAGCGCAATCGCCTTATTGCACGCTTTTGAGACAATTTTCCTATACCTTCCATTGATGCGGAATCGCCCCGGAAATGGAACGCGCACCGCTTTCCTAGCCGCACCTCGAGCGTCCCACGCTGATATGAACCTTCTCATAGACGATCATTGTCCACACGGTCGGGGGGGGGGGGGGCGTTTTTAAAAACCGCAGGCGGCCGAAACCCCTCCCCCGAAAACACCTGCAGTGTGAACAAGCCCTTAAAGTGTACCCAAGTCGAAGCTTGGGTACTAATTGAGTTGCTGAGCACGGCTCCTGGAAGATTAGCGACACGGCTAATGCCTTTTAAACCACCAGCAAGCGAGAAAATACTCAAAATAATTTTGATAGAACACTTTCACCTACCTTTTGCTACTTTTTCAATTAGAGAGTGATGAAAAGGTATTTAAAATAAAAGATGAAAAATTATCTCCCAGGAGAAAACTCATGAAAAAAAGTTAATTGCATGTGGCCCATGATTCTTTATAATTCTTTTCAATGTCAATACACATGTTCTCATGCTTTTCTACCCCGTTTCACGTGTCTCTGTCGCATAAGATCGCAAAGGGTGTGTGATTCTCATAGACTGCCAGCAGGTGCCAGCAGTCTATGGGGGGAGTCATGCATGTTTAAAGGGAACCTTAAAGAGGAACGTCAGCCTAAACAAACATACTATCATAAAGTTGCACTGTTTTAAAAGAACAGGCAAATGTTTGATTTCATGATGGCAGCCATCTTTATGGTTGAAAGGAGGTGACAGGGAGCATGAGACACAGTTCCAACTGTCCTGTGTGCTGATCACCCCTCCCAGTTGCTAGGCAACATGGATAACAACATAGGAAATCCCATCATGCTTTGCACAGCATCAGGGAAAAAAAGCCCGGGCAGTTTTCTTTGATGGGTGGAGCTTAGCTAAAAATGCAGCTAAAAATGAGGATTTGGTAAGAAAAACAAAGTTCTGATGCTGTGAAACTGTTAAAGAAACACCAAGCCTTTTCAGTTCTGCTGAGTGGATTTTTAGTCCGGAGGTTCACTTTAACTGAGAGGGATATGGATGTTTCCTTTTAAACAATACCAGTTGCATGGCAGTCCTGCTGATCTCTTTGGCTACAGTAGTGGCTGAATCACACACCTGAAACAAGCATTCAGCTAATCCAGTCTGACTTCAGTCAGAGCACCTGATCTGTATGCTTGTTGAGGGGCTGTGGATAAAAGTATTAGAGACACAGGATCAGCAGGAGAGTCAGGCAACTGGTATTATTTTAAAAGGAAAAATCCACATCCTTCTCAGTTTAGGTTCCCTTTAACTACTTGAGGACTGCCTCACACCAATTGGCGTGAAATTGGTGGCAGCCCCAGGACTGCCTAATGCCAATTGGCGTGCAGTCCTGTGGGCGCATTTTGCAGGAGATTGCGTGCGACAATGCGTGCCCATCCCCGCTTGAATGATGGAGATCCGCCATCAGTCTCCCAGCAGCTGATCGCTGCTAGAAGACTGTTAGACGGCAAAACCACCCTCTATTTACAATGTACAGAGCTGCGATCTAAGACAGTGCTGTACTGGGGACAGCCGTGACATTCGGCTGTCCCCTTGGGAGGCTCAGAGAGAGATCGGCTCTCATAGTCTGATGTCTATGAGAGCCGATCGCTGGGATTGGCTGCCGGGGGAGGAGGCTGGGTAATAAAATAAATAAAAACTGCAAAAATGTATTCAAAAAACAACAAACAAATACAAAAAAAATGAAACAAACACAGGAGCAGCCATAAGAGCCCACCAACAGAAATCTCTGTTGGTGGGCAGGAAAGGGGGGGGGGATCACTTGTGTGCTGAGTTGTACGACCCTGCAGCGAGCCCTTAAAGCTACAGTGGCCTGAACTGTAAAAAATAGCCTGATCACTAGGGGGGTTGAGCCTTGAGCGTTTTCCGCAAACAAAAGGTCTCTCCCTAAGGGTCAATACATTGCCTCATATTTTTCACAGAAGCCAATTAGATGACTCTGTTACCAGAAACATGTGAAACTGAAACAGGCAGTCAAAAGAAGATATGAGGATATGGCGGTCATTAATAAGATGTAAAGGGCTTTGGCTCATCATGATGACTAAATACGTACTCTCTCTGCAGCAGGGTAGCAGAAAAAAAGGGCACCGGCGGCTAGTGGACAAAAAGGTCGCCGCCATAGACTCTAATGCAGTTATCATTAATACAATGAAAAAAGGGCGCCCGATAAATGTCATTAACAACATTAAAATATTATTATTATTTATTACTTATATAGCGCCAACATTTTACACAGCGCTGTACAGAGTATATTGTTTTGTCATTTAGCTGTCCTTCAGAGGGGCTCACAATCTAATCCCTACCAGAGTCATATGTCTGTATTGTGAAGTGTATGTATCACAGTCTAGGGCCAATTTAGGGGGAAGCCAATTAACTTATCTGGATCTTTTTTGGGGATGTGGGAGGAAACTGGAGTGCCAAGAGGAAACCCATGCAGATGCAGGTGAACATACAAACTCCTTGCAGATGTTGACCTGACTGGAATTCAAATCGGGGACACAGCATTGCAAGGCAAGAGCGCTAACCACTACGCCACTGTGCTGCCCACTATGATACTGTGCTGCTGTGCTGCCTATTAAAGTTTTTGAAGTATGTTATTGTTTTAGAATATTGCAACATTATAGTTTTTCTCATATTATTTTGTTTGTATGTACAGATTTTACGTTATCAAGGATATTACCGTTTCTACGTGTAAAAAGGTGTTTCAGCAGAGGGAGTGATTAGGATTAGGCACCATGGGGGGGGGGGGGGGGATAATTGGTTAGGGTTAGGCACCACACAGGGGTGGTTAGGGTTAGGCAACACTGGGGGGGGGGGGGGTTAGGGTTAGGCACCACCGGGGAGGGGGCTGTGGTTAGGCACCACTAGGGGAGTGGTTAATTTTATGCATCATTGTGTTTACTGCCACTCTGTGTCTCTGCTGGGAACAGTAGTACACCGCTCACCCACCACTGTATAGCATTGTGCTCTGTGTCGCTGCTGGGAATAGTAGTACACCGCTCAGCCTCCACTGTATAGCATTGTGTTTACTGTCACTCTGTGTCTCTGCTGGGAACAGTAGTACACCGCTCACCCACCACTGTATAGCATTGTGCTCTGTGTCGCTGCTGGGAATAGTAGTACACCACTCACCCACCACTGTATACCATTGTGCTCTGTATCGCTGCTGGGAACAGTAGTACACCGCTCACCCACCACTGTATAGCATTGTGCTCTGTGTCGCTGCTGGGAACAGTAGTACACCGCTCACCCACCACTGTATAGCATTGTGCTCTGTATCGCTGCTGGGAACAGTAGTACACCACTCACCCACCACTGTATACCATTGTGCTCTGTGTCGCTGCTGGGAACAGTAGTACACCGCTCAGCCACCACTGTATAGCATTGTGTTTACTGCCACTCTGTGTCTCTGCTGGGAACAGTAGTACACCGCTCACCCACCACTGTATAGCATTGTGCTCTGTGTCGCTGCTGGGAATAGTAGTACACCGCTCAGCCTCCACTGTATAGCATTGTGTTTACTGCCACTCTGTGTCTCTGCTGGGAACAGTAGTACACTGCTCACCCACCACTGTATAGCATTGTGCTCTGTGTCGCTGCTGGGAATAGTAGTACACCACTCACCCACCACTGTATACCATTGTGCTCTGTATCGCTGCTGGGAACAGTAGTACACCACTCACCCACCACTGTATACCATTGTGCTCTGTGTCGCTGCTGGGAACAGTAGTACACCGCTCACCCACCACTGTATAGCATTGTGCTCTGTGTCGCTGCTGGGAACAGTAGTACACCACTCACCCACCACTGTATACCATTGTGCTCTGTGTCGCTGCTGGGAACAGTAGTACACCGCTCAGCCACCACTGTATAGCATTGTGTTTACTGCCACTCTGTGTCTCTGCTGGGAACAGTAGTACACCGCTCACCCACCACTGTATAGCATTGTGCTCTGTGTCGCTGCTGGGAACAGTAGTACACCGCTCAGCCACCACTGTATAGCATTGTGTTTACTGCCACTCTGTGTCTCTGCTGGGAACAGTAGTACAACGCTCACCCACCACTGTATAGCATTGTGCTCTGTGTCGCTGCTGGGAACAGTAGTACACCGCTCAGCCACACTATATAGCATTGTGTTTACTGCCACTCTGTGTCTCTGCTGGGAACAGTAGTACACCGCTCACCCACCACTGTATAGCATTGTGCTCTGTGTCGCTGCTGGGAACAGTAGTACACCACTCACCCACCACTGTATACCATTGTGCTCTGTGTCGCTGCTGGGAACAGTAGTACACCGCTCACCCACCACTGTATAGCATTGTGTTTACTGCCACTCTGTGTCTCTGCTGGGAACAGTAGTACACCGCTCACCCACCACTGTATAGCATTGTGCTCTGTGTCGCTGCTGGGAACAGTAGTACACCGCTCAGCCACACTATATAGCATTGTGTTTACTGCCACTCTGTGTCTCTGCTGGGAACAGTAGTACACCGCTCACCCACCACTGTATAGCATTGTGTTTACTGCCACTCTGTGTCTCTGCTGGGAACAGTAGTACACCGCTCACCCACCACTGTATAGCATTGTGCTCTGTGTCGCTGCTGGGAACAGTAGTACACCGCTCAGCCACACTATATAGCATTGTGTTTACTGCCACTCTGTGTCTCTGTTGGGAACAGTAGTACACCGCTCACCCACCACTGTATAGCATTGTGCTCTGTATCGCTGCTGGGAACAGTAGTACACCGCTCACCCACCACTGTATAGCATTGTGCTCTGTGTCGCTGCTGGGAACAGTAGTACACCGCTCAGCCACCACTGTATAGCATTGTGTTTACTGCCACTCTGTGTCTCTGCTGGGAACAGTAGTACACCGCTCACCCACCACTGTATAGCATTGTGCTCTGTGTTGCTGCTGGGAATAGTAGTACACCGCTCACCCACCACTGTATAGCATTGTGCTCTGTGTCGCTGATGGGAATAGTAGTACACCGCTCACCCACCACTGTATAGCATTGTGCTCTGTGTCGCTGCTGGGAATAGTAGTACACCGCTCACCCGCCACTGTATAGCATTTCTGTACTGCCACTGTACTGCTGCCAGTCAGCGTGTACTTTAAGGATAAGTGAAATGAAGAAGAAATCCTGTGAAAGAGGGAGGGGCAAGGGAAGAGGTGTTTCCCCTGACGGTTCACGTACAGGCCACAGTGGAGCACCGAAGAAAACCCACTCAATACCGCCCATGTTGTCCAGGAAATCAACCCTCACAAATCCAAAAGAACAGGACCAGATAATTAATTGGATGACCTCTCAAGCGTCCAGCAGTGGGTTAAGCAGCACCAGCACATCACGCACGAGGTCCGAGTCCTCAGCCAGTTACAAGGAGCCAGTGGGCACAAAGCTGACACAACCGGCAGCGACACCATGCACACAACTGCCAAATAACCAGTCCGAAGAATTTCCTCAGGACACAATGGGGTATTCGCAGGAGCTATTCCCAGCCCAACAAACTTCTACCTTTCAAAGGTCAATGGAACAGCCAGAAATTTTGTGCCCGGATTCACAACCATTTAGTGTGGGAAATGCACCGCGCACTGAAATGCAAGGCGAGTCCAAGGACTTTGAAACCCAAATCCCAGAGCAAGTTGGGCAGGAGGGGTTTCAATTGCAGGAGGTCGGCCGAGAAGATCTGGAAGACGACGTTGGAGTGAGCTGCGCAGAAGTTGTTCTGGGGAGCTCTACTCCACGGCAGCAACCCACAATCACATATGACGAGTTTGAGGAGATGGAAGAGGAGGAGGGTATGGACAATGTTGACAGAGACCCAGAGTTTGTATGTGAAGGAGAACATCGCCGTCGTAGCAGCAGCACAGATGAGTCTGTTGAAGAACCCACTGCTGCACGAGTTCGCCTTGTGCCACAAGGTAGGCGGCGCGAAATTTCAGGCACAAGCGTGGAAGTTCAAGTGAGACGCAAAAGAGGCGCAAAACAGAAATCGCCAGCAAGGCAGGTGCTCCAAAGTCTGGCCTTTCTTTGAAGACTGCAGTGAGGATGGTACCATGGTGATTTGCAAGGTGTGCAAGACCCGCCTGAGCAGGGGGAAACATATTAACAACCTCTCCACCACCAGCATGACCCGCCACATGGTATCCAAACATCCCACTCTGTGGCCGCCAGGACAGGGTACCAGCAACACTGCCTCCCTTGGGGTCACCAGACTCACCACCAGACCCTCCTCAGCAGTAGCAGTAGCCCAGCCATTGCGTGGTTCACAACAACATTCACAAACATCAGACGACGCTGACACTGTCACTTTCCGGAATAGTGCTCTTGAGGTCTCCCAGTCTTCATCAAACACAACAACCAACAGCCCTTCAGTGTGCAGCCCTACGGTTCAGTTGTCTGTCTCGGAGATGTTTGAGCGCAAGAGGAAATTGCCAGCAAATGACCCCCGGGCCGTGGCACTAACAGCCAGCATAGCCAAGCTTCTGGCCTGCGAAATGTTGCCATATCGAGTGGTGGAGACAAACAGCTTCAAGGGCTTCAAGGGCATGATGTCAGTGGCCATCCCACGTTACGTGGTTCCCAGCCGCTACCACTTTGCGCGCTCTGCAGTGCCTGAGTTGCATGAGCACGTGGTCAGCAAAATAACCCGAAGCTTGAAGAATGCCGTTGCCTGCAAGGTTCACCTCACCACTGACACCTGGACGAGTGCGTTCGGCCAGGGTCGATACATCTCCCTTACCGCGCACTGGGTGAACCTTGTGGAGCCTGGCAGCGATTCCTCACCTGCTAAGGCGCGGGTGTTGCCCACGCCGCAAACAGCTGCACCGCCGTCCCTCCCACTGGAGCACAACAACACTAACAACACTAACAACAGCAGCACCTACCTCTCTGACTCCTTCTCCTCCAACGCATCTCAAAGCTGTACCTCATCTGGAAACGCTAACCCAGCAGCAGTAGGATCGTGGAAGCAGTGGAGCACAGCTGTTGGCATGCGTCAGCAAGCGTTGCTGAAGCTGAGCTGCCTTGGGGATAAGCAGCACACAGGGGAGGAAATTTGGATGGGAATAAAGGAACAGACGGATTTGTGGCTGGCACCGCTGGACCTGAAAACGGGCATGGTTGTGTGTGATAATGGGAGTAATCTCATTCGCACTTTGAGGTTGGCTAAGCTGACACACATCCCTTGCCTGGCGCACGTGATGAACCTAGTAGTTCAGCGGTTCCTGAGGACATACCCAGGCGTGGCCGATCTTCTGTTGAAGGTGCGACGAGTGGCCAAACATTGCAGAAATTCCAGTACTGCTTCGGGGGCACTCGCCAAGATGCAGGAGCGCTTCAATCTCCCCCACCATCGCTTGCTGTGTGATGTCCCTACGCGCTGGAATTCTACGCTGCACATGCTAGCCCGCTTTTGCGAGCAGAAGAGTGCAGTGGTCCAGTACATGACGGCGCAGTACCGAGGCGCATCCGGACAGCTGCCAAGCTTCTGTGGGTCCGATTGGGCCAACATGTTGGACCTCTGCCAAGTCCTCCAAAATTTTGAGCAATCCACGTTGCTTGTGAGCAGTGACAACTCTTCAGTCAGCATTACCATACCACTGCTGTGTTTACTGAAGAAGTCAATGTTGAAAATCAAGGAAACAGCTGTCATGATGCAACTGGGGGAATCTGAAGGAGAAAACGATCAGCGTGATGATACCAACATCAGGCCATCTGCTTTAGGAAATGCTGGCCCCAGCAGCTATGACGAAGAAGAGGAGGAGGAACAGCTGGAGTTTGAGCAGGAATTTCATGCCACCACTGACGAGGGCCAGAGCGGTGCACGTTGGACTTCCACAATTCAGCGCGAATGGTCAGCAGATGCAGACCAGGAAGAAGGTGACGACTATGATGCATCACAACAACTATCACAACGCTCACAAGAGGATGATGAGGATTCTGGCAGGACTCTGGCACACATGGCTCAATTCATGCTAGAGTGCATTGAACGCGACCCACGCATTGTGCGCATTCTGGACAACACCAATTACTGGGTTTATACCCTTCTGGATCCACGGTACAAACACAATGTTCCAAAACTGCTTGAAGAAAGAGTCAGACAGGTCAAAATGGAAGAATACCAGCAGGCCCTTGTGGAGACTTTAGAGAGGAGATTGACATCCTGCCCCTCCTCTAGCCAGTTGTACGCCGACAGACTGACTTCCGCAAACCCAGGACGACCAGGAGGGCAGCAAACAACACAAGCCGCAGCTAGTGCCCAATAGGGTATGGTATCGGCAGTGTCCTTGGAGTGGGAAAATTTTCTGACACCCATGCAGCACCACACAGAACAGCAAGCGTGCAGATCCACCTCCAACACCGATCGCCTGGAGAAGATGGTCAAGGACTACATGTCAGATGGCGTAGCTGTGTTGAACAATCCATCTGCACCCTTCAACTATTGGGTATCGAAGCTAGACACCTGGCACGAACTGGCAATGTACGCAATAGAGGTGCTGGCTTGCCCGGCAGCCAGCGTTATGTCGGAACGCTGTTTCAGTGCTGCCGGAGGCATCGTCACAGATCGGCATATCCGCCTGTCCACAGAAAATGCAGACCGTCTGACTCAAATTAAAATGAATCAATCCTGGATTGGAAACGACTACGCAACACTCCCGGACCCCAACCAAGTGACATGAACAATGAACATCTGTGATGGGTTAGCGTTTCCGGTCCCTGTTTATTGAACCTCTCATCTGTATTACATTTATGACTGCATGGCGACAAAAAGCAAATTGCTATCCGCACGCTTCTTGTCCGCATGCAAGGCCTGGGTTGGTGTGTCTCAAAGCATGGCCTTCTCCTCCTGCGCCTCCTCCTGTTACATCACGTGTGCTGCTGCTGGGTTAGCGTTACCAGTCCCTTTTCCTGGAACCTCTCATCTGTATTACATTTATGACTGCATGGCGACAAAAAGCAAATTGCTATCCGCACGCTTCTTGTCCGCATGCAAGGCCTGGGTTGGTGTGTCTCAAAGCGTGGCCTTCTCCTCCTGCGCCGCCCTCCTCCTGTTCCATCACGTGTGCTGCTGCTGGGTTAGCGTTACCGGTCCCTTTTCCTGGAACCTCTCATCTGTATTACATTTATGACTGCATGCCGACAAAAAGCATGTTACCTGTGCAAAGAAAACAGACATTTCCCGCATTTAAAAGACAGTTTTCCCTTTGAAACTTTAAAATCGATTTTCTCAAAAACTATAAGCTCTTTTTGCTAATTTTTTTCCCCTCTTGTACCCACTCCCAAGGTGCACGAAAGTTCGGGTCCCCATTGACTTCCATTATGTTCGGAGTTCGGCGCGAACACCCGAACATCGCGGCCATGTTCGGCGAACGTTCGCGAACCCGAACATCCAGGTGTTCGCCCAACACTACAATCATCAGGGAGGGTTCTGTGTGAGAGTAGGGTTGGGTTAAGCTGTATTGTTGAATTACGTTACGATTTTTAATGTTAATATATTTTTTGTTATCAACTTCTGTCTGTTTTAAAACAGTATTTCTCGTTAACCAATTTTGTAAACGATGTTTATCATTATTGGGATTATCCACTGGTGTAATTTCGTTATCCAGCCGGGCCCTTTTTTCCTGGCGCCCTTTTTTCCTGCACGCCTGCAGCAGTGATTAGAGAGTGTATTCTGTGGATGATGTTAGCTCAATCTAGTGAGAAAAAGTACCGTATTTTTCAGACTATAAGACGCTCCTGACCATAAGATGCACCCAGGTTTAGAGGACAAAACCAGGGGAAATAAATATATACTAAACCTGGTGCATCCATGGTGAAGGGGCATCTTGTACCTCTTGTGTCTCCCTGTGTCCTCCTCTTTCCCACTTGTGTTCTCCTGTTTCTGCCTCTGTCCTCCTTTTGTCCCCCTCTATGCCCCTTTGTGTCCTCCTCTTTGCCCCTTTGTGTCCCCCTGTGTCCTCTGAATGGGCACAGTACAGGGTGTCCCAGCGGGTTGGAGGTTCGTATTGGCAGGCGTTTACAAGTCAGGAACTCCGTGCATTCGGACTATAAGATGCAGTGACTTTTTTCCCTCACTTTTGGGAGAGAAAAAGTGAGTCTTATAGTTCAAAATATACAGTACTTCTTCTACTCCTCAGTGTTTGATAACAATACCCATATACTGTAATGTGGCTGGATAGTGTAATGGTGAAGGGCTCTGCCTCTGACTACAGGCGACCTCACCTGGGTTAGAATCTTGGCTCTGCCTGATCAGTAAGCTGCACCTATTCAGTAGGAGACCTTGCGCAAGACTCCTTAGCTCTGCTACTGCCTATAGAGCGCTCCCTAGTGGCTGCAGCTCTGGCCTAACACTGCTACTGCCTATAGAGCGCTCCCGAGTGGCTGCAGCTCTGGCCTAACACTGCTACTGCCTATAGAGCGCTCCCTAGTGGCTGCAGCTCTGGCCTAACACTGCTACTGCCTATAGAGCGCTCCCTAGTGGCTGCAGCTCTGGCCTAACACTGCTACTGCCTATAGAGCGCTCCCGAGTGGCTGCAGCTCTGGCACTTTGAGACCGGCAAAAGAAAAGCGGGATTTAAAATGTTTTTATATATTTCAGCCTGTGTAGTATACTTATTAAAAAAGCACATAAAAAAGAAAACCATTGAGAAAGAGAATAATATATTCCAATGTAATAATGGTATTGAACATATGAAAGGTAAGAACCACGTATTTTGAATTTTGTGGGCCAATGGGAAAAGCAGTATGGGACGCAATAATAATGCACCAAGGTAATAACTTGATCAATGACCAATAAGGCGTTGTTCAAATTGTAAATCGCCAGTGCTATCACAAGCGCTGAGGGATTTATAGAGCGCTTTTCAAAGCACTTTCCCCTGTGCTTTGCGCTTTTGTAAGTGCTTTTGGTGTTTATTCACTTCCTGATGTCAGTCGGGAAGTGTACTCTTTGACCCGGAAAAAAAATAAGTACAATGTATTTATTCTTAAAAGAAGAGCTTGTGAAATCGCAATTCAGAGCGCTTTTTCAAGCGCTTTGCGATTTCCCTATACCTTCCATTAAGCATAAACGCTCAGAAAATGGTACATGTAGCACGTTTGCGATTTTCGTGAAATCAAAACGCGCACATGTGAACACTCTCATAGGAAATCATTGCACTAGCGCTTTTAGGGCGGTTTCTAAAATTGCCAACACTTAAAAAAAATTGGAAACGCTCATAGTGTGAACAAGCGCTAATTCTGTCTGTCACATTGCAAAGTTTTACTTCCTACATAAAAAATAACTAACTAAAAATTATACCTAAAAGCCATATTGTAAACTAGAACAAATTAAATTGTGGGGTAGAAGTGGGTCAAAAGGTTAAAAAATTGGTGGCAGGGCAGACAGCTAAGTGACTTTGTTTAAAGGATACCCGAAGTGACGTGTGACATTATGAGATAGACATGGGTATGTACAGTACCTAGCACACAAATAACTATGCTGTGTTCCTTTTTTTCTTTCTCTCCCTGAAAGAGTTAAATATCAGGTATGTAAGTGGCTGACTCAGTCCTGACTCAGACAGGAAGTGACTACAGTGTGACGCTCACTGATAAGAAATTCCAACTATAAAACACTTTCCTAGCAGAAAATGGCTTCTGAGAGCAGGAAAGAGTTAAAAGGGGTCAATAGTTCATAGATTTTAGCTCTGTCATACTTCAATGAATGTGCCATTCAGCAAAAACTATAAAACAGTTAAAACTTAAAAAGTAGATTTAAACATAAATGAAACTGTGGAATATCTTAAAAAGTCATTTTTAGGAGAAGGAAGATAAATACAATCATTTATTTCGTTCGTTTATTTTCGCTTCAGGTGTCCTTTAATCCTTTCCAAATCTATGTCAGACTGTCCAACTTTTCCTCAATAGGACCAATGTTGGACATAGTCTGACAGAGGAAAACGGGCTGCCACTAGATGGCGCTGTTGCCGGATAACTTTGGCAAAGGGTCAACCCCTGACAAATTTCAGCTCCACACATCACCTAATAACGGAATTATGCTGGTGCATGTGCCAGGGGGTGGAGCTACACCACTAAGCTGGCTCCCTGCTACTGATGTTGGGCGACTTCCTTGTTTTAGGCTAGTTACACACCAGGACGTTGCGTTTAGGTGATGTTATAGGGCACATAACGTGCCCCTAACGCAACGCCTGGTGCTCCCTGGCATGCGGCATCACGTGGTCCCGCCCGGCCAATCGCCGCACAGAGCGGCCGCTCCAGGAAGTAAACACTGCACTTCACAATGTGCAGTGAATATTAATTAGCCATGTGCCCGGCCGCTCTCTCCTCCTCCCCAACATGACTGAGCATGTGCAAGCAGTCTAACGCGGCTTAGCCGCGGAGAACGCACAGCATGCAGCGCTTTGCTGCGTTACAATTTAACGCAACGTGGGCAGTGTGAACAGCCTACTTGTGTTACATTGCTGTGCATTGGGGGAGCGTTACAGGCTGCACTAACGTGATAAGGAAATTGGATGGTAAATGCAGAGCTAGGCACTTGCCTAGGGCTTAGAGAGTCTAGGGGCCTGCTGGATGCTAGCCCCCAGCAAATCTTATTAAAAAAGTCAGGTGATCATCAGCGGAGGGCAAAAATTGCTATCTTGCCTAGTGCCCCAATTTATTTTAATCCTTTTCTGTGTAAAGGGTTCAAAGAAAGTGGGTGTGGCAGCCTCCATATCCCTCTCACTACAGGACTTCTTTAAATAGAGACAATATTTAATCCTCTCAAAGCAAAATATCTTACACTAATTATTTACGGTATTCATTTTTTAACTAGGGCCATCTATCCAAAAATGACTTACAACCTTAGAAACTAAATCAAACAGCAGTGATCACTACACGAGTGTAATCTGCGGAGGATGTTAGCTCCATCTAGTGGACAAAAAACAGAATATCATGCCATATTTATACACTTACTATGTGTGTACATTTCATTGCTACTTACATTTTAAACTGCAGGCAAAGCCCACAGCCAATAAAGACTTGATTAGATGGTAATGCTGCGCTCAATATAAATGAGATACTTAGTTGTAGTCCAAGCTGCAGGCAGTGTCCTCTGTATAGGTGATGCAAACTTTATAACTCCAAAACTGCTGCGCTTGTAATCCTCATTTGTTTCCAATCATATCATGTGGAAAAACAGTGAGAGAAACAAAAACATAGAGTGTAATGTATATACTGAGTACACCCTTAGTGCCACTCCACACACTTCCAGAAATAGTGAGTAAACCCAAACCGAACAGGGATAGCCTCCACCGTTCCCTATAGAGTGGCCGCTCACCCGCAGCACTCTTGTCTTCAGACACAATCACTGGCAGCCATTGCCTTCAAATAAAACATCCTAAGGCCAATGTAAAAGTGCACATAGCGTAATCCTGTTTATTCAGACACTAAAAACCCTGCTAAAAAACTGCTTACAGTGTAAAAAATTGTAAATGAGCATATCACAGTTATACTGCACCGCAACATCAGCGCGTCCGCCGGCCGATATAGTTCGCTGTCCTCGCTCCTTAGCAAGCGTACGTGTGCGCGTCCAAGCTCCGCCCTACGCGTTTCGTCACGGAGCGTGACTCATCAGGGGCTGGACGCACGCCCGTTCTAGTTGTACATTTATCCGCATTGTCACACCCACACTGCCTGTGATAGGCCGGCTTATGGATACATCATAGTAGCCATGCGTATTCATAGCCACCGTACGTATACGTGCCCTATCTCATCATGCTAACAAACTTATAAACAACATAAGCAACACCCAATACCGCTGCATACACATATAACATTTGCAGCCCTGTGTTAGGAGGAAGAATGCTGGAGACTGCAGTGTTCCCAATTATAATTGTTAGTGCACCTTGCCCCATCTATAGGTGGAGTCAACATATTTTTAAAGTGCATTCCTATGTATTCCAACATAAGCGTGAAACCATCCCATCCCTCCTAGCATAAACTCTACGTCATAGAAATAAAGTTGCACACCTATCCAAACAGACCACCCCCAAATAATATCCTCTATGTATAACAAGTGTCCCCCTTATCATAAAAAAATTCCTCTTAAAAATACAGCCAAAATCCAAATCAGTCATTATTAATAAAACAGTTAATAATATCCGCCTCAATATTAAGTCCCTCTGGAGTGAGGGTACGCAGTGTATAGATCCACTTGGTTTCCATTCTACACAGTTCCCGAAACCTGTTAGAACCTCTCCATGAAGGTACTAATTTATCAATCGCACGAGGGCCATCCATCCAAAAATGACTTACAACCTTAGAAACTAGATCAAACAGCAGAGATCACTACATGAGTGTAATCTGCGGAGGATGTTAGCTCCATCTAGTGTACAAAAAACAGAATCTCATGCCATATTTATACACTTACAATGTGTGTACATTTCATTGCTACTTACATTTTAAACTGCAGGCAAAGCCCACAGCCAATAAAGACTTGAACCATTTATAGGAATGTATTGTTATCACATACCCTGTTTAGTCCATTGGGCAACGTACTATCCAGTCCAGTTTTTAATCCACTACGCTTCTGATGGGAGAATTTTCTTGATGTCTAAATTTGAGAACCGCACGAATCTTCTGACATTTCAGCTGTGCAATAGCTGTGGTTCTAAAGCCCATTTAATTGTAAGTGGTCTTTAAAAAAAAAAAATGAAAGGACACTTGAAGTGAGGAGAGATATGGAGTCTGCCATATTTATTTCTATGCTTTATTTATACTTTATTGTTATTTATTGATTTGTTTTATGTAGCAGGGATGTATTTACATTCATTAGGTGGCTCGATCTTCTTCCCACTCATCCCCTTTTTATTAGACAGGTTCTTCCAAGCAGGGATACTCTCACGAGTAATCACAAGTGTGTAAACACTTGAATTTGTGATTCAAATGACCATTAATTAGCTCATGTGTGCGACGGGGATGTAAGTGATTAGTTACCCATAATTCTGCATCCTCCCTGCACTCCAAATAGCTTGCACAAGTCCTATTGGACGCGTTGCAAGCCTCATCACCACGCACTTCCTCCCTTAAGTCCCCGCCGCACACCTGAGCTAATTAATGCTCATTCATCTCTCAGCTCCTGATCTGTCATCACTACTATCTAGAGTCCCAGACTGCCGTCTCTGCATTCATGTCCTCCCACTTCCTCAAACTCAACATGACTAAAACGGAAATTGTGATTTTTCCACCATCGCTATCTACACCCCCACCAATTGCAACCATAACTGTAGACAACACCCCAATAACCTCAACCACTAAGGCCCGCTGCTTGGGGGTTATACTTGACTCAGAGCTCTCCTTTAAACCTCACATTGCCTCATTAACCACGACCTGCTATTTCCAGCTCAAAAATATATTCCGTATCCATCCCTTCCTCACACAAGAGGCCACCAAAATGCTTGTACATGCCTTAATCATCTCCCGCGTAGACTACTGCAACACCCTGCTCTGTGGTCTACCAAAAAAAAAACAGGCTAGCGCCTTTGTTTGTCCTTTTGCTTAGTGAAGCTTGGGTTCTATGCGAAACGTTTCACACTGGGCTGATGTCAGCACATGCACACTTGACATGGCTACATGACACTCATTTTTGTTCCACACTTGCCACTCTCAGTACAGCTGGGGGCGAGCAGCTCCGTTACACAGAGTGACGCCATTCGCATTCAGTTTCCCATCAGGTCCACTCCTTTATGGTACATCTCTTAGTGAGTTCAAATTTTAAATTTCCCTTGGATTGGGTATATATTTACTGAGAGACACAAACGGCCAGTGTAGTTTTGTCCAGCAGTTCCCCATCATCAGGTCATCCTCATCCCTCCTGCATGCTGATTGGATGACATCTTTTTTGCATAGAGTAAAGAGATGTCGCGAACATAGAATTTTCCGTTTGCAAACGGCGAACGCGAAGTTCTGCAAATGTTCGCAAACAGGTGAATCTGGCGAACCGCCATAGACTTAAATGGGCTGGCGAATTTCAAAACCTACAAAGACTGTTTCTGGCCTCAAAAGTGATGTAAACGTTGTTTCAAGGGGTCTAACACCTGGACCGTGGCATGCCGGAGGGGGATCCACGCCAAAAGTCCCACCAAAAATTACGGAGTTGACACAAAGGGTTTTAATCCCAAAAGAGCAGAAATCCCATTATGCACAGCTCTGGGTGTCAGAGGGCTGTGGAGTGTCACACACAGAGAAATGCAATAGTACTATCAGAATACATTGGAATAATAATGCACCGGAGTGGCTCTGTGCCTGAAACTTAATGAGGCAACAGCAATAGTGTGCACACAGCTCTGGGTGTCAGTGGGCTGTGGCTGCCACAAAAAAAAAAAAAAAAAAACACAGAAGACTGATGTGCTAGCCCTCAAAATAGCTGTTTGGGATGCTTTCACAGCAAATGAGGAACAAGAACACAGGCCTACCTAATGCTTTCCCTACCTATCTGCAGCAAGTCTGACCTTGCTCTCACTAACAGTCAGCAGCCAGCAGAGAATGCATCCAATCTGGCCACCGCAACTGCTTTTAAATAGGGAGGTGGAGGGTCCAGGAGGTGGTGCTAGCTGATTGGCTGCCATGTGTCTGCTGACTGTGAGGTAAGGGGTCAAAGTTTAGCTCAATGATAATGTATAGGAGGCAGATCGAGCACGCCAAATGTTCGCTGTTCACCACAAATGCGAACAGCCGATGTTCGCAGAATACTGCTCGCCGGCAAACAGTGCAGGCTATCTCTAATAGAGTATTTAAACTTGCTTGTTGTTCTGTACACTTCAGAGACAGCCAACACAGCTTAAAAAAGGACCATGCGTCTGAAACAGCATCTGTCACAGTTAAGGGCTATCTCTCTGTTTTTAATTCAATAAAGAGCTATACGTCACTCAATGATCCTCCAGTCCCTTGCAGCGGCTACGTTTCGTTTACAGCGACAGGGAAGTCGATAGCCACTCATGCTCCTGCCGCTGGGAGCATCCTGTGCATGGGCACTATGAGAAAATCTTGTACTGCCCATGTGCAGGACGCTCCCAGAGACAGGGGGCACAATTGAGAATGCGCGCGGCCAGGGCCGCACAGGGGCGGTGGCCATCGACTGGCCAGTTGCTGTAAAACTAAACTTAGCCGCTACAGGGGACCAAAGGATCGTTAAGTGACAGTGCGGGCCCAGGGTGACTGCAGGGAGCTGGTAGAAGTTCCAGGTAAGTAAAACTCTTTTTTTTCAGTTCAGTTTAGGTTCACTTTAAAGAGAACCTGTACTGAGTAAAAATATTTAAAATAAACACATGAGGTAACTTCAAATGAATATTACATAGTTACCTTGCCATTAGTTCCTCTCAGAAGCTCACCATTAACTTCTGACAATAATCCCTTCCAGTTCTGACAATATTTTGTCAGATCTGAAATATATCAGTTGCTGTCAGTAAAATATCAGTTGCTGTCAGTTATAGCTGACAGGAAAACTGATGTACCAGGTAATGTACATGTTTCCCTATGGCTCAAGTGGGTGATGTTACAGTTTAACTGTGTGCTGACCAGAAAGCTGTTATGGGTAATGGCCATTTTCAAAATGGAGGACGGAAAATTGCACTGATCACAGTGACCAAACAGGACGCGGGACAGGAGAAAGACACTGAGGAGTAGACTACATGGAAGGTAAGTATGACTTGTGTATGCTTATTTTGACTTTCCATTTTCAGTTCAGGTTTTCTTTAAGGCTGATCCATAAAATGATTTATATATTGGAGAATTCTCTTCATCCAATGAATAATGTTTTTGAATACATTTTCTTCTTTACGGCTTTTATTCAATTAGTACTATAAACTATTCACTTTTCCCCATGTATTGTGTTATCGACGAAAACTCTTAGGCTGGGTTCATACTTAAACAGTGCTGGTCGTAATGGGAAAATCTACGCTTACGGATCATTTCGCGTAATTTTACGCTATTACGCATTACGCAATTACGGTTACGACGTAGGACATTATCTACGGTACATCACTGTAATTACGCGTAAACTTACGACGTTACGCGTAAGGATACCGTAAGCTACTTATTGAACTTCGCATCTCCGCGTAGCTATCGTAGCCGTATGCGTAACATTATGCTCGCATGCTGATTTTCTTTACGCGTTACAACTGAATGTACCGCGCATGCGCGCACCGGATTGCCAACGATGCGTATGTTGTAGTCGGCAAGCGTACAGCCATGCGTCTCCGCTCCGCAACCACTGCGCGCGCGCATGCGTACTTTGCCTCCGTACACGTACGTACACGCGTACGTCACAAGCGGAAGTTTTGATTGGCTGATGCGTAGAGACAGGAAGTTGGCCAGAGCAGGCACCGGCAAACGCGTGGAGAGGACGCATCACAGGCATCAGACACGCAGCACTGCCATCAACCATCCACCATGCCTCCTAAGATTCCCCTCAGGATGAAAGAGATGCTAATTGAGGTAACTTAAGCAATCTATTAACAGAATGTATAGTTTTTGGCTACTGTTTCTGACTGCATTTCTCTAATCTTTATATGTCCCATCATGTAAAAGGATATCATAGGTGTTAGTGTAGTAGAGAATTGTTTTTAGTTTATCTCTGTAACTTTGCATTTGTAGCAGTACTGTTAATAGTAGAGTGAGACATATTCACTACAGTGACCTGTTTTTTCTGGTTCCAACCTGGGACAAGTGAAGGTGGGGGGTGGGCTGTGGACGGCTGGGGAGGGGGTCGCAGCGCGCCGGAAAACGGGCCTGGGGGGCGTGTGCGGCGCGCATAGTGCGGTGCGCACTATGCGCGCCGCACACGCCCCCCAGGCCTGTTTGTTTTCTGCTAAAATGTGGCCTAAATTGCGTTTGTTTTCTGCTAAAATGTTGCCTAAATTGCGTTTGTTTTCTGCTAAAATTTGGCCTAAATTGCGTTTGTTTTCTGCTAAAATGTCTATATTTGCTGCTTTGGGGTTACGGTTACGCTCCGCCCATACAATGTCATGACCACGCCCTTTTTTTGGCGCCCCGCCAAACGCACTTTGGGCCACATTTCAGCAGAAAATGAACGCACTTTGGGCTGCATTTCAGCAGAAAATAAACGCAATTTGGGCCACATTTCAGCAGAAAGTAAACGCAATTTGGGCCATATTTTAGCAGAAAACAAACTCAATTTAGGCCACATTTTAGTAGAAAACAAACGCACTTTGGGCCACATTTCAGCAGAAAATGAACGCACTTTGGGCTGCATTTCAGCAGAAAATAAACGCAATTTGGGCCACATTTCAGCAGAAAGTAAACGCAATTTGGGCCATATTTTAGCAGAAAACAAACTCAATTTAGGCCACATTTTAGCAGGGAAAAAAATCGCAATTTGGGACACATTTCAGGCAAGCATCACGCAAGGCCTTTCAGTCCGCACGTCATCCCCAATCCAACCAAAAACAGTATTGCCAGGCACAACAGCCAGTAGAGGAGAATTGAGAATCCAGGTGAGAGGTGTCTACCATATTAAGGGGGCATTCTGCCTATTTATGTGAAATCCTGTCTATTTATGTGCCTCATGACTGCTGAGTTTGTCTTGTTGGGGGCCTCATGATTGATGAATTCGTCTTGTTGAAGGCCTCACGATTTTTTGGGGGCCTCATGATTGCTGAATGTCTTGTTGGGGGCCTCATGATTTGTTGGGGGCCTCATGATTGCTGAATTTGTCTTGTTGGGGGCAACATGATTGCTGAATTTGTCTTGTTGGGGGTCTCAAGATTGCTGAATGTGTCTTGTTGGGAGCCTGATGATTTCTTGGGGGCCTCATGATTGCTACATTTGTCTTGTTGGGGGCCTCTGGGAAAAGCTGAATGATTATCCTATGAGACAATAGCATTAAACCTACATTTTTGCTTTTTAAAACGGAAAATAAAACTGTGAGGTTCTAAAAAACGAATACATTTTTCAGGAGTAGGATGAAAGAAATTGTTTATATTCACAGTTTATTTGCAACTTGGATTTTCAATAATGTTCATGTATGAGTTAAAACGTTTGTATGAAGTTTTAAATTGCTGTTGCCACTTTGCGATAGATAAATTGACTTTTGGGTTGCAGTTTGGGCACTCGGCCTCCAAAAGTTTCGCCACCACTGTCCTAATCTAATGTCCCACATTGCTAAGTAAACGAAAATTTGTCGCCACCCATGGCCACACCCACATTCTGGTCCATGGCCGCACCCATTTTTGGGGGCGGCGCGTACGTGCGCCGCACAACATAACCCTCAGGTTTTTCGGCACACACATCTTCTCTAAAATTTGCGGCGCACCACTTCTTCCCTGCCTTTTTGCACCCCCCCCCCCTGGAAAATTTTGTGCGGACGCCCATGGCTATGAACTGGCACAAAGTCTATAGACGCCGCGGCCAGTTCATGGAATCCATTCAATTATATATTTGATGCTTGCTGTCACAGGATCTTCTCTGTCAGTCCAATCACACATGAAATGAAATGATGTAGTTATTATGGCTAGCAATGTCAGCAGTTATAGGTGGCACTAGTCATCGTTGATCCCTAGTATCTGCCCGAAGTCATAGTTGGTTGCTTCCCACAATTTTTGAAAACTGTCATTATGAATAATATTATAATCGTTTACATTATGCTGTAAGTAAGAAGATTCTTAATTAATGAAGGTATAATACAGTGGTCATTAATACTGTAATATTTCTTTTCCAGGAATTTACAAGAGGCCAGTATGACCTCACCACCCCGAGGGAGAAAAGGGACGTGGTGAGAAGGGTGCAGGGGATCCTGAGGGCCGAGTACCGGCGGGACCTCACCACCAAGCAGGTCCAAATGTTATGGAGCGACCTTAAGAGGAGGGACCAGGACTTGCTCAGGCGGGTGGTTGCCCAAATAGGATGTAAGTCAGCAAACTATTAGTTTATGTATGTCTATTTTGGGTTTTATATGCTGTATGTATTTATCCTAAAAAATAATTCCATGGGCTGAATACTATAGAGTTGTGCAGTATGTACAGTTAAAGTATATATCCGTAAGGTATTCACAGTGCAGCACTTTTCCCACATTTTGTTTTGTTAGGGGCTTATTCCAAAATGGGTTAAAACATATTATTTTGTGCTCCTGTGTGGGCATAGTGATGATATTTGTGCAATATGTACTGAGTATACTGCATTCATGCAAATAAAGTTATTAAAAAAAATGGGCCCCTAGGCTTAACATTGGTTTTTGATAACCACTGATGATCAATTAACTTATTTTTTTTTTAAGAAAAATTTGATAGGTGCTGTCGTCCATCTGGACCCTATATCCTCTCCAGGCCCTAGGCAAGTGGCTAGGTTTGCCTTGTGGATGGTCCGGCTTTGTTGCACATCAATTTTTTTTAAAGATCTCTCCAGAGCTATTCAATCGTATTGAAGCCTAAGCTCTTGCTGGGCCACTCAAGAACATACACAGAGTTGTCTCGGAGCCACACCATTGATATCTTGACTGTGTGCCCAGGGTCGTATTCCTACTACAAGATGAACCATTGCCCCAGTCTGCGTTCCAAGTGCTCTCTTTAAAGTGATCCTTAAGCCTGTAAAAAAAAAAGAAAAAGATTTTGACTCAACTGTGGCTTCCCTGAGCCCCCTGCAGTCGATCGGTGCCCTCGCCGCCTCGCTCAGATCCTCCTGGACCCCACGGCGACCACTTCCGGTTTCGCTGTCAGGAACCGACAGGCATTGGGAACGCGAGTGATTCTTCGTGTTCCCAGCAAAAATATCGCCCCCTATGCTACTATTACGTCCCGGAGGCCGCAATAGCCGCAAAGGATCACTTTAAAGCCTATCCTAGTTTTATTTTACTGTATTGAAGAGTCATATTCTTTCATGTATAATAAATACATTAAAGGAATAAGAATATGATTTTTTGTTCTGTGTTTAGAGTAAGGTCCTTATCAAAGTTCACTTGAAAATAGAAATAAAAGTAATTGTAGTTCAAACAATAAAGTTATTACTTTTTATCCATTTTATCATATATTTTGATTAAATTGTATTATTCATTACTCCTTACTACAGCTGCAAGTGGTACCCGCACTGCCCGGCCCCGGGGATCCTCTGCACCCAGGCCTTCTTCCTCAAGAGCCTCCTCACCTGGCCCCAGCCATCATAGCCAGAGGGCTTATCTGCTTAGAGCCAGGACACCGCTTTATGGTAAAATTCTCTTACTGTATGATTAACATTGCATACTATGGAAAAGCAAGTAAATGCTATGTTATATGTATTACATTACAGGTTCTTAATTTTAGGGATGATCAATGAGATTGAAATATGTACAAGTTGATGGATTGCTGGGTTTACCTATTTTGCACATTTTTTTCTACAGTTCCTCTATCAACATATACGAGGCTGAGGGGCCAGGTGAGGAGGCTGACGAAGACGAAGAGGAGGCATGAGCAGGAAATCCGCTTACTGAAGCAGCAGATGCTTGAAATGCGTCAGCATATGGCGAATGTGGAGGAGGAGGTCCGCCAGTTGAAGGGGACAGGGGGTAGGCGGTAGGGTGGACTGAGGGGTTTTTTTTTTGTTGTTTTTTTTTTGTTGTTGTTGTTGAAGATTTTTACTGCTGGCAGGTGATGTAGCTGCTGCATGGTTTTTTGGCAGTTGGAAACAGCTGTAAACAGCTATTTTCCACAATGCAGCAAGGTTCACAGGCCTGGTGTTTCACAGCATCAGAACTTTGTGTCTCTTATACAAGCCTCATTTTTAGCTGTACAGAAGAAAACTGCCCGGGCATTTTGCCCCTGAATCCGGGCAAAGCATGATGGGATTTCTGAGGTTGTTGTTCTCGTTCTGCTGTTTTGGTTCAATTTTTTTTTTTTTTTAACATTTTGAATTTGACATTTGAAGCCTAGGGTGTGCAGCTGGGAGGGGTGATCAGGACACAGGACAGTTGGAACTGTGTCTCCTGCTCCCTGTCACCTCCTTTCAACCAAAAAGATGGCTGCCCCCATGACAAAGATGGCTGTCCCCATGAATCACAAACATTTGACTGTTCTTTTAAAACAGGGTGGGTAAGAGATTATATTACCTATCTATTCTAATTAACATAACTAATGTAACTTAATGACAGTATATTTGTTTAGGCTGAAGTTCCCCTTTAAAAAAAAAAAAAAAAGAAAAGAAAAACTTTTCACAAAAAAATAAATTTTTTTCTTAAAAAAGGATAAGTTTCTTCTCTTTTGTTGTACGATCTCTGACACTGACACATTGTGTTGGACTAAATAATCGCAAAATAAATGCAATGACATTGTTAATACAATGCATTTCAAAAACATATATTTATGCAGAATACTTAGTTGTATGTGTCACATTGCTTGTGTGATGCAATCCCTTAATTTTGTAGATCTTCTTCTGTGTCCAACACAAAGCACCAGTGTGCAAAATAGACATTTAAAGTGTAAAGAGTATATGTAGCAATTATTCATTGCTTTTTAGTTCTCTTTTACAGCGCATGCAGGTTCAGGCTACTCTACTTTCTTCCTCCCCTCCTCTCTGTGGCACGCGTCATAGTGCATGGAACTATGATGCGATGCAGAGAGTCGGAAAATAATTCGAGGAGACAGAGACTGCGCATGCGCTGTAAGGACCCACAGACATCATTTTTCATGTTTCAGCTCTACTTTCTGTAGGAGCCATGTTTTCAATAGCATTGAGAGTGGGCATACCGGGATGGAGAGGGATTAAGAGAGGAAGTGTATACACTTCATATACACTTGGGTATACTTAAAGGGACTCCAAGATCAAATTAAACGCAAAATGTGAACTTACCCGGGCTTTGCTGTAGCCCAGTGCTGGTCTGTAGTTCCCACGACGTACCTCCGGGTCTTCTCCCAATGCCTCTTCAGAAATGGTTGGCCGGCGGATCCTGGCGACACTCGGGCCGATTGTCGGGCTCCTTCTTCCGCATACATCACGCGTAACGTCATTACGGCGTCCGGCGTCACAGTACGGCGCATGCGTGGTTTAATCGCGCATGCGCCGTACTGTCACGCCGGCCACCGTGATGACGCGAGGCGGCCGGCGTAATGACGTTACGCGTGATGTATGCGGAAGAAGGAGCCCGACACTCGGCCCGAGTGTCGCCAGGATCCGCCGGCCAACTACAGACCAACACTGGGCTACAGCAAAGCCCGGGTAAGTTCACATTTTGCGTTTAATTTGATCTTGAAGTCCCTTTAAAAACATACCCTGTGCCCCTGCTCAGTGTCCCTTTCAGGGGTTCTTTCTTTAGGGTGGGGGAGAAGAATTTGGGCCTGGTTTGCAGGCATTACAAAATACTTACCGAGCCTCCAGCGGCGTTTTGTAGCCTTCCTGAAGCTCCTAGCATGCTCCTATTGGCTTTCCGACGTACTCTGTTCACGGCAGCAGGCGTATCACTCGACTCTAGGCAGGTCAGGTAACACGCCGGCTTCCATGCAAGGAGGATTGCAGAAAGCCGCTAGGAGTTTCAGGAGGGCTGAAAGATTTTGCTGGAGGTTTCAGTGAATATTTTGGAGCAGGTTTGCGTTTTTTTCTGCTGGTG